>NW_005308622.1:0-819 GCF_000412655.1 Myotis brandtii
ACACACACACACACACACACACACACACACATCTTAAGGGGTTTGGAATAAGGGACAAACTATCAATCAAGCCCATTATCTACATCTTCTCAGTGAATCTTCATAAGCCTGGGCAGTAAGTGTTACTAATGTTGTCCTTTAATATGCTCAGATAAAAAGGTGGAGTTAGCTTTGACCCTTCTCTTTCTAACTCACAAGAAGTTGAACAGCAAATACGCTTAGTGCTGTCTTCAACATGACCCAGAATCCATCCCCTCCTCATCAACTACACTCTCACCAGCATGGCCCAAGTTACCATCACCTCTATTTAAGGTAATAAATTGTCTCTCTGTTCCCTGCTTGCTTATTTGCAGTCTATTTTTAATAAAATGACTGTGGAAAAATCCTATGGAAGTATGTCAGATCATGTCACTTGTGTATGTCTTTGCCTTTTCTTTTCTCATTTTCTCCTCTCCTCTTTTCTCTCTCTCACACACCCATATACACAGATATCTTTGTCTTTATTGTTCAATCCTAATTTCTTTAGATTTCTCATGCCATTATTTTACTGAATTTAAAAATTTAATTAACTTTTACCCCTTTTGCTTTTTAATATAAAGATTTTGAACTATAAACTTCTTTTAGGTATCATTTTAGCTATAACACAAACTTTGGATAGGATTTTCATAGTTATTCAGATCTAAATATGTTTTAATGTTCATTATAGTTTATTACTTGACCCATGGGTAATTTAGAATGTCATTTTATTTAAATTTGTATGTATATATATATATATACACATGCACACTAGTGGCCTGGTGCACAAAATTTGTGCACATT
>NW_005308623.1:0-819 GCF_000412655.1 Myotis brandtii
ATTATCATTAAATTTCTTTTTTATTTCCTCATTTTTAAAAACATAGTAATCATAGTAGAATACGACAGCTAACTCATGCCAGTTTGTAAGAGTCAATTATTACATTTCCAAGAATTTTGCAAACTTCTTGATGTTAAAATTACTTATACTCTTGAGGTTGTTTCCATCTATTGTATCTGTATGGTAGAAATATTATATAATGGTGTGCTACTGTACATCTCTTCTCAGTACTGAGGTTGAAATTGACTATGGTGGGAGTATTTCCATCACAGAAGTTGGCAAATGCAAATCAGGTCTTGGTTTATGTTTTGTTGATTATCTAGACATAATGATAATCAACTAAAAGTTTGTTGTGTCTGTAGCTCTTTCAATGTGAATAGCACCAAAAATTGAGTAAATATTTTTCCTGTATTCAAATTATTATCTTATTCAACCAAGAAATTTCGTACATAATTGGTGAACAAGTGAAGTTCTAACATACCTCTTCATCATTTCATTTTTGTCTTATTTATTAACATAAATAAAAATATCAACTTTCATTTATGTCCAGACTATACTTACTCATAAATTGCAACTGTTGGTTTGGCTACAAAAAACAAGAGACAAAAATCAAAGAAAACATTCATTCTTTGAGAATTAATTGACTACATAGAATTTTAAATGGAGTTTTATATATTTTAATATTATTTGTAAATTGTTTGCTATACTTCCATTATATTAATACATTTATAATAAATGCATATAAATAACTACATTTATATATATGCATAAATTTTTCAGAAATTTCCCCTATATATATATTTAGTTATTTTTGCTTTC
>NW_005308624.1:0-819 GCF_000412655.1 Myotis brandtii
ACATTTCCATTTTGTCATTTGCTTCCTTTTACAAAGAAAAAAACATAGTTTTTTGGGGTTGCATGTGACAGATATATAATGCAAGTACACTTGTTTGAATTTTTTAAAAAATGGACTCAGCAAATCCAGTGATAGTTCTGCCTTCAGGCATGGCTAGATCCAGGTGGCTAGTCCTCTGTCACCAGGAGTCTACCTCTCTAGGTCTCTCACTCTGCTTTCCCTAGACTGGCTTCCTTCTCGGGTAGGCTCTCTGTACAAAACACCCTGCACAATTCATGCCCATCTCGGGGAGCTAGGGCTGGCCCTTCCTGACTCACAGGGTCTAAGTGCCGGGGAGAGGGCATCCCAAACAGGAAGCCAGGGTGCTGTTGGCAGGAGAAGGGGAGCTAAATGTCGGGCAGTGAGAAACAGCTGACATCTACCCGAGCAATACTTGCTTCAAGAGACCAAGAAGGAAGGAAAGAGCCTGCAGTAGGGGGACCTACCAGGGTCCCAATCTGTCACCAACTGACCACATAACCCTGAGCCAGCTCTCAGTTTTCCAGCCTCTACATGAGGGTGGGAGACCAGATGGTTCTCGGAGCATCTTTCCACATTATTTGAAAACAGACACTATATAATTGAATGACTGGGTTTCAGACAATACAGGGTTATGGATTCTGGTGAGACACACAGGTGGTGGTTGTTGGCATGGCAAGTGCGGCTTCCCTGGGTCCGTGGGAGCCCTGCAGACCACCACTGCTGACAGTGTGGACATGAGGTTTTCAGAATTTTAAAGAAAAATTGGAATGCTACCATCTGGCCTTAAAGATTTCTTTA
>NW_005308625.1:0-819 GCF_000412655.1 Myotis brandtii
ATATGAAATTTCATTTATGCTTGATTTTGGGCTGTATGACACATTTCTCACATTCTTTTTTGTTATCTCATTTTTTTTTGTATTGTGCTTCATTTTGGACAATTTCTAAAAATAATCTTTGGATTTTCTAATGCAGCATTATAAAATTCTATCCAATGGATTAAGTGCAGATATTGTACTATTCCATTTCTAGATGATTCATTAGAATACATCATATGTTTAAGTTTTCTTTTGAAATTCCCTTTTTATACATTTTTGTCCATAGCATTATTTTTAAAACTTTCATACCATACTTTTTAAAAAATGTTTTAATGATATTTGCATTATCTGATAAATCAGTGATATGCTTCTTCCTTTGTTCTTTATTTTTCTCTATTGAATTGGTCGCATTATCTTGCCTTTGTGCATGGAGCTTATTTTTAAAAGTTATTATATGCCTGAGATTTTGTATGACAGGACTGTTGAAATTGTTGTGATGATTTTCTTTTATTAGGGAGAATTGCATTTTGCTGTTTCAATCAATTAGAGTGAGCAGTAGATTACCATAGGGGATCTTGTTGCATCAGAGCTAGGTTGCAATTTCATAAAAAGTAATTATAGCTTTGGTTCCTTATATGTGAAACTCTCAATCTTTTGTTTTAAAACATAGCATTATTTCTCAGGCCTGTGAGACTGAGCCAGGTTCAGCTCTGTTCTTTCAATGTTTTGGCATTTTAATCATTACCCTCATCCCATTGAGACTCAAAATACATCGAATGTCTTTAAGAGGAAAACTGGTCTTCTGTTTGAGAGAGGTTCTCTTACTCTCATTGAGCTTCA
>NW_005308626.1:0-819 GCF_000412655.1 Myotis brandtii
ATGGACTAAAATCAGGCGGTTTCCAGAGAAAGCTTGCTGATCCCTGCTTCATACCAAAACCACCAGGCCCTAATCAAATATAATCTTCTTACCCTTCTTCCAAGAACTGCAATGAATCCCTGCAGCAAATATTGCTGGCTCCCTACCTTGGTCTTCATTTTTGCTGGAGAACCGCAACTGTATTTGGCCATTCACTGTCCTGATACACAAAGAAGGTGGTATCTCTCCAGCTCCAAAGAGAGAAATGATTATACTAAGCTCATCACAGTAACAAGTTGACCACTGTCTGGTTTAGGAATGAGCATGGGATGTAACCCAAGCCTATAAAATGTTAGAGGAAGTGAGCTGCAGGCCACCCAATTTTCTTCCTATTTTAAAAGAAACACATAGGCCCAGCCTGTGTGGTTCAGAGGATTGAGCGTTTTCCCATGCACCATGAGATCACTGGTTATATTCTAGGTCAGGCCACAGTTAGGCTTGATTCCCCCATTAGGGGGCGTGCAGGAGGCATCCGATGGATGTGATGGCTCTCTGTCTCCATGTTTCTATGGCCCTCTCTCTAAAGACAATAAAAACTTATTTTAAAAAAGGTTAAAGGGAACACACAGATCAACATCACTAATCAGGGAAATGCAAATGAAAACCATAAGAAGTACCAGTTCATTCTCTTAGAATGGCTCTCATCAAAATATAAATAAATAACAAGGGTTGGTGAGGATATGGAAAAAAGCAAAAGCCTCATGCACTGTACAGGTGATTGTAAATTGGTATAGTCACTGTGGAAAGCACCATGGACATGCCTCAAAAAAATGGAAATAG
>NW_005308627.1:0-819 GCF_000412655.1 Myotis brandtii
TTGTGAAATTCTGGATCTCAATCCATTAGAGTCTCTAATTGATTTCATTCACCCAATGTGCATCTGAATGTGTTATAAAGGATTTGAACATGCAAATGCCTTTAAAAACAATAACAACAAGAAAAAGTTCCCCAGCCCATACTTATACTTGGCAGCTTGAGTCCTGGCCTGGGGCAGGATGTGAGAAAAAAACATAATTAGCATTCACCCTGCCATAGACTCTCAAACCACAATTTCTTACCCTGGTATTAATCAATGCACATTTAGTACTAGCCAGTGTACACAACCCTAGGGCTCAGAGCTTCTCCCTCTTCTTCACCAATCCCCTGGCTCAGACACACAATGGAGCTAAAAAGAGCTTTCAGGTAGAGCCCTGGTCCCATTAGCTCACTCCATGGCAAAGGCATGGGAAAGTGTTTGGGATGGCAGGTTTTCCAACCCTTGGGGAATCCAAATCCAGACAGACACCCAGAAAGCGGCCAAGCATTCTTTGGTGGGGAGGGTTTCAGCAGGCAGTTTCCTAGCTTGGTATTTGTTCATGCACCACACGGGGCAACTCCGACTGAGCTGGGACTCCTTGCTGCAGCTGCACTGCAATCTTCTCAGTCTAGACAGATGGAGCTGACAGTCCCTCCCTTGGTGCACTCCAGGAACCCAGTACCCACAGACGGAGTGCAGGCACGGGCAGAGGTCCTTAACTTTTCAGTCCCCATAGCCATAATGTTTTTAAAGGCTTAATATAAAGTGTGTAAGATTACAAAGAAAGCCACTTATATTAAAACTAGAGCCCAGTGCATGAAATTTGTGCATGGGGGGGGG
>NW_005308628.1:0-819 GCF_000412655.1 Myotis brandtii
ATCGAACTCCTGGTCTCCCGGTCGAACTCCCAAGGGGCCACTTTACATATTAGCCTTTTATATATAGAGATGCCAAAGCCCAACACATATGCCAATAAATGCTGTGGGGATATACTTATCCCATAAATGTGATTTCAGTATCTACTTTAAGTCCCACTTCCTTCAATGTACTCTAGCCTTGGAGCCCAAATTACACAAAGGATAGCAAAACAAAGAAAAGCATGAAGCAGGAGCCTATGTTACAATCAAACAGCACTGGAGATCCCCCCCCATCTATTCAAAACGATGACTTGTCCTCCTGCCCACAGCTTCTGGTTCCAAAAAGCGCTCCACGGTTTCAGTGCTCCCACCATTGCCAGCAAGGTTGGCAACCTTCACGAGCTCCTAGGTAAACAAGTGAACCCCCGTAAGGGGGTGCTCGATCCAAGGCAGAGGGACGGGGTGCTGCTACGTGTGTCTGCCGTGTGATAACTTAGTATCTGACATTAGTTTGTACGCAGTCTAGTCTGCCCAGAGCAAGTCTCACTGAGCAAATAAAGAGCCTTCAGTGCACTCGTAGCAGAGGAGCAGCGAGAGCGCATAATGGAAACATCCTGCTCGGTCTCTCTTGCAGCTATTGTGCCGCCAGGATCAGTTCATGAAGGGAACCCGGTCTCTGTGGTGCACAAGGAGCATACCCCACCCGAACCCCAGGAGACATAAGCTCTCTCCCCATATCCCGGGCCACAGGGGATGCAAATTAACAGGATGTTCTCTTCAGAAGAGAAAGACCTTCTTCAGATCAATCCAAGGTGCCTGAGGACACCCTCAGCCTGCTGC
>NW_005308629.1:0-819 GCF_000412655.1 Myotis brandtii
GAACACCAGTTAGCAGGAAAATGATGGAAGAGGATGTGGTATTCTGGAACATTGACATGTTGAACTCAAACTGCAGAATCTTAATCTGAGTATCCTGCAATGATAAATCATATTTCTCTAAAATGCAGTCAACTTGAAATTAATTCCTTCACCAGATAAACATTTACAAAAGATAATCTCTATATTATATAAAAAGCTCAAAAGATTGGTTTAAAAAAAGAAAACTAAGATCACATCTAATCAAGGAGCATAAAATAGGAAATGAACAATTATGTGAGGATACAGACCTTGTACACAAACAAATCTAATAGAGGCCTACTTTATTTGAATTCACATGTCTGTTCAGGGAGGTTTATACCCATTCACTTCCTGATTTCACTTGGTCAGCAGTCAATAAGTATTTGTTGACATATGTCTATAGAGCTGTACAAAATTTTAGATGAACAGCAAACAATATATGCAGTGATTCAATTTAGTCAATAAAGTCAGTTAACTTCCAGTGACCCAAAGAGAAATCTTCTCTTTATCACCTGAGTACTTTCTGTCAATCAGGTTGATGATATCTAATCATAATGAAGAGCTAAAATTTGTTGAGCCCCTACTATCTGTTAGTAGTTGTGATAATATCCCGTATGAACATACATCCCATTTGCAATCTCATAACTTGAACTGTACCTAATTAATTTTCATACCACATAACCAGAATAAACAATCAAGAAAATGACAATCAGGGCTATTTGAGTATAGAGAGTCTGCAAGGTCAGTATTATAAATATTTTGATGTTATGAACTTTTAATTGGCATCCCAAATTAATTTTT
>NW_005308630.1:0-819 GCF_000412655.1 Myotis brandtii
GGCATTAGGGTGTCATGACCATCTGCATATTAGCCTTTTATTATATAGGATAGTATTTGATTTGGTTTTGCAACTATGGGAGGTAAATAGAACAAGCATCATTATTCACAGTGTTCGAATAAGAAAATCAGCTCTAAAGGTCTGTTTACTTATGAAATACAACTAGAAGACAAAGGAAATAAAATTTTTGGATGAATAACTTTATAATTCAAAATTAACCTCTTCCTATATCTTTCAAAAAAGGAATAATATATAATCTCTAAATTGTTTTGGAATATTTCGAGTTATAATCCATAAACTTTTAAATTAAAGGCTAATGAAATCCTATATCTACAATCTAAAACTATTGGTTAACAGCATATACAAAGAGAATTTCCAGAAAAAATATTAAATTTCGTCAGAAACATAATTATATGTGAATAACATGCACTCTAAGAGACATGCCATCTTCAAAAGTAAAACCCAACCAAGAGGTTTATTTAGTGAAATGCTTCCAATGTGCTGCCAGTTTTCCAATAAATTTCAAAATGACACTTTATGTAATCCTGAAAAATGCTTGCTTTTCCCTTGTTTGTTCATCTTGGTACATACAAAGCTGTAAATGAATGTGCTGTAACATATCGACACATTATCTACTTTGTAGATCTCAAGAGCCTACAAGTTAGGAATCTGAATAATATGAAATTCTATACTAAATACTAGTCCCAGATTCTTATTTCTCCACCCCCAGCCATGAAAAAACCCCATACATTCCCTGTACCCCACCTAACATGGTCATAACTGTGTTCTCCAAACAACCAGCTCAAGAAATATAAATTA
>NW_005308631.1:0-819 GCF_000412655.1 Myotis brandtii
ATGTGGCCCGTGGGCCGTAGTTTGAGGACCCCTGCTAAGATAAAGTTTTTTTTGCAGACTTTAAATTTATTTATTTATCTCCTTCTTCTCCCCCTCCTTTCTCTCTCTCCTCTTCCTTCTCTTTCTCTTTCCCTGTCTGCTTTGTTTCCAAATAAATGGAGAGATATAGACAAATATAAGTAAATGAATTAGGATGCAGGTAAATGAAATATCTTTGTAATAGACTTTAATGTATCCTTTGCTCTCAAATTTACCTGAAATACACGGTGAATCAAATTCCATCACTGCTGTATGGCAGCAGATTTTTAGCATCAAAAAGGGTAATATAGGTATTCCTAAGTCTTTATGAGACACCAGACTGTAGGTCTATAACTCCAAGAAAATTAAGAAATACACATGGAAAACAGAATATAAAATAGGAAGTCACACTGTGTTATAGACAAAGACAAATTAACATAGAAGTTACAATGATACGGTGATATAATTTGATATTTTTTAAACAAACACACCAGAACTTATATGTCAACACAGAGAATTCGCCCCTTCAAAGTAGCTACCTTGATGGCTATATATTATATACTTATTCCAAAGATCTTCCCATTGCTCTAGACATTTAGTGAGCTACTATTCTGGGATTACTTTTAAAGAATTTTCTTTTCAGTATTTTTAAATGGTGCTGAATCATATTTGTCAAGAAAAGGTTGACTTCAATTTAAGGCAGTTTGGAGCTGGGGTTGGCAGGTGATGGTTTTGAGATTTGAATCCAAGATAAGAAATGACGTTATATTTAAGACATAGACTGGTTTACTTGTGAGCATC
>NW_005308632.1:0-819 GCF_000412655.1 Myotis brandtii
TTCGTGAGTGTGAATGAGGGATAAAATGGCACCTGGGGCTGCCCGAGGGTAGGATGAGGGATTATCCATAAAGAGCATAGCCTCTGGACGGGAAATGGCTGAGTGCTCCATAGATGTTACTCTCATTAACCTTAGACTTCATAAGGGGAGTATTTACATCTGGTGAGCAGAGATACCCTTTCGGTGCTGCACTAGCCTTAGCAATTGTATGCGGGTTATGTCAGTAAACCACAGGCAGCCAAGCCATGTATGGCCACGATTCAGCTCAATTATATTTATGTGCTGCTCCCTTTCCCCGACCCAAGAACCGGTGTCATGACTGGATGTCAGGAGACTTCATATTGGGGGTTTTATTTTGCTTCATTTATGTGGTGGACTGAGGTTCTCTGTTCTCTTCACCCCCCCGTTGGCCCAAATGCTGTTTACCTCTAATGGGAAGGGCATCCGTTAGCATAATAAAGCCATAAGTGATGTCATGAACACAACTGTGAAAGGCAAACTGTTCAGAGAATATTTTTCAAATAACTGATTCACTACTTAATGAATTAGTTAACTAGCATGAAATGCTCCACTCTGAGCAGTGATGGCCTAGGGAGGCACAGGGACTCACCAGTGCAGGCAGCCTTGAGGGGTGTCAGTAGAAAGGGTTGGGGTAAGAACTGGCAGAATAAAGTTGGGCCTAGAGGCAGGAAGAGCAAAAAGGAATGGCAAGGAGACGGGAGAGGGGTTCTTCTGCGGGTTCTGACTGAAGGCAATCAGAGGAGCCGTGGGAAACGCTGGCTCTCTCCTCAGGGCTCTTGTGCACACTTCTAATCTACA
>NW_005308633.1:0-819 GCF_000412655.1 Myotis brandtii
ACAAGGTAGAAGGAGAAAAATGAAATAGGGATATCCTTTAGGAGAGAGTTTCTCTAGTTTAGGTTAGCAATGATGACTTAAATGAGGTCATTGACAAGCAGTTTCACTCCTAGATATTTACCCAAGAGAAGGAAAATACATGTTCACAAAAAGACTTGCACAAAAATGCACATAGCAGCTTATAACTCCAAATTAAAATAACCCAAGTGTCTATCAACAGGAAATGGATAAATAAAATTGTGGTATATTCATACAGTGGAACACTATTTAGCAATATAAAGAAACAAATATCTAATGTTAGCAGAATGGGTGACTCTCAAAAACATTAAGCCAAATTAAAGAAATCAGAAAAAATGGAATAAACACTATATGATTTTACTTGTTTGAAGTTCTAGAATAGGTGAAGCTAATTTATAGCAAGGAAAATCAGAACAATGGTTGCTTCAAGAATGAGTCTGAGAGTCAGATTATTTGGAAAGGATCATGAGGTAATCATATAGGAAGTGGAAATTTTCTGTATGTTGATTGGTTGAACATTATTTGGGGATTAACATATATTAACACTCACTAAACTGTACACTTAGAACCTGAGCATTTTCTTGTTTATGAATTATACATTAATTAAAATATATTTAAAATATGGTAGCAGCAGTGGGGATAAATGGGAGAAAGATCAAGAGCAACTTTGAATATAAAACAGTAATTTGTAAGTCATTGAATGTCAGCTGGAGAAGAAAAAGAAAAAGAGAAATGTACAGAGACATAAATTTCCAAAGAACATTAAGTAAACAAAGTCAACCAGTGTTTGTTTTTTTTTTT
>NW_005308634.1:0-819 GCF_000412655.1 Myotis brandtii
TTTCTTATAATACTAGCTGGTTCCCCAACATTCTATTTCTGAGCTTTTTCTGGAAGCTTCCCGAGGACTTCCTCACTCACCTTATAAAACAACCATTTACCTTTTGGGGCAGAAGGGTTTTTCTGGAGGAATATTTTACCTTTCTTCAGGAAGTGGGCTTTGTCTGGCGGTGTGCTGAGGTGGTGAAGGTCACTGCCATTTGTCCTCTAGATCAGCTGCCTGTGCACCAGCTGCATTAGGGTCGCCTCCGAGGTTAAACAGTACACATTCCTGGGCTCTCACTTCCTGAAACACTGATTCAGGATGATATCTAGGAATTTGTATTTTAAAAATATCCCAGGTGACTGTAATATGCAGCCAGGTTTGAGAAACTCAGTCCTCTACATCGTGGTCCTATATGTCTTTAACAAGTATTCATCGAGCACTTTCCCCGTGTTTTGTCCTCAGGTGTTCCACAGTTTAATGGGAAAGGCAGGCTGTTAGCAGACATGTACCCATTAGGTCCAGGAGGGCTGGGAACATTCAATCTGCTTTTGGGAGTGAGAGTGGGATTTGGGTGTTGGTTTTTAACTGGGGACAGTTTTGTCCCCAAGAGATATTTGGTAACCTTTGGTTGTCACAAGTTGGGAGGGGGAACCTAGTGGGCAGAGGGTGGAGAAGGCTGCTCCTCAACATCCTCTAAGGCACAGGAGAGCACCCCAAAACAAAGACTTATCTGTCCCCAAATGTCAGCAGTGCTGATCTTGAGAAAATCTGGGATAGGGAAGGCTTCCTAGGGGTTGAAATGGACAGGCACCCAGGTGAGGAGCTGGTGATGGA
>NW_005308635.1:0-819 GCF_000412655.1 Myotis brandtii
TAGATTATTAGATAATTGAGTAGATTAAAACTATTTTAATAGATGAGGTTTTAAAAAAATTTCCTGTGAGGTTGGACTTTCCTCCTTTATGCGTAGTGGCCATCACTATTAATATTTTGTGAGATGCCTGTTAAATATTTTGCCTGTGTTCGATGGTTCAAATTTTTCCTTTTGGCTTATAAGTGTTCTTTATAGTTTTCCTTCAGTTATTAATTTCTTTCCTATTTCAGGTTATGGACTATAACATTAATTTGGGAAAACACCTTCTCCCCTTGGTGGTTCAGGTGCTCAAATACTGCTCTTGTCCTCAACTACGGCATTATTTCCAACAGCCACCTCGTTGTTCCCTCTGGTCCCTAAAACCTCACATCCGGCAGATGTGGTTGAAGGCCTTGCTTGTCATCCTGTACAAGGTGAATTGCTGTAGTTACTTCTTTTTGGGGTGGAATGATTCTCTTAGTGAGGAAAACACTTAAGAGACCTATGTTGAAAATGTTGTAGGACAATCATTTGACCTTCAGAAGAAGAATTGTCATGTACAATTAGCGCTGAGAAACAAAGAGCTATTGGAATGGAACTAGAAATGGAGGCCATGTCAGTGTCTTCTCTTGGAAATGTTTAAAATAAAAAAAGATGAATTGTAGGACTTCGATCAACCACTTCTATTTCTGACCAGAATCTCCTATTTTATCTAATTAATATATATTAATTTTTATGTCAGAAAACAAGGAAAGTATTTAAAATTGTATTCATAGACCAAATGTTTATGGCAAATAATTTTGTTGAAAGGAATTGTAACTGGGAGCTGGCATGCATTGC
>NW_005308636.1:0-819 GCF_000412655.1 Myotis brandtii
GCCTCACTTCCATCACATACCCATTTTTTGATGTCAGGAAGCTTTAGAATTGAGAGGCTCCCAAGACTACGTAGAATGAGGCTGGGAGCTCCTTAAACGGAAAGCGTGGCGCTGCTGATGAAAGAAGAGAAAGGAATTTGGGGGCAGTCGCAAGCAAGAGATCCACCTTGCTACCTCATAGGGTTGTTAAGAAGACCTGAGATAATACAAATGACGTGTTTAGCACAATTCTTAGCACACAGTGATCACAATGTAAATTTTAACTATAATTATTAAGCACCACAGGGCCCAGATCTCATCTAGAGAGTAGACTCCTCCTGAAAATGAAAAGAAAAATCCCATCCTGATGAGGAAAAATTTTTCCTTGCACTCAGGAAGGCGGCTTAAGTGCCTGTTGCTACCTAGATTATTTATAATTAAAGGTTCATCAGAGGATAGAAAGTTATAAATTCCTAAGTGCTGTTGGTGCTGATTATTGCCATGTACTGAAAACCAAACCAGCTATGAGACAGACTCTTTCAAACTCCAGTAGGTCAGGTCATGGAGGATGCCAGCTGTTGGTGGCTATACCTCTTCTCCCAAAACTCTTAATGGGTGGCTCACAGCTCTGGTTGTAAATATTCAGATGTGTCCAAGCCATCCATCCATTTTTAAATCACAGCTTTAAATGTAAAATTTTAGAAAATTAATGCAGATATGAGATGATAGCCACATTTACCAAAAATCATAAATAGAATCTCAAACAGCTAGAGTACCAGGTATTGAATGATGAAGTTGTATTTTTGAACTGGGGCTTTCCTTTGATTTTGATTTTTTTTT
>NW_005308637.1:0-819 GCF_000412655.1 Myotis brandtii
GCACACTGACCACCAGGGGGAAGCTCCTACGTTGAGTGTAGTTCAGCTGTTCTATTGATTTGCACTTAGCCTTTTATTATATAGCATTATTAACAAAACTATAGTAAGCAAAGTTTTTGGGGTTTGATTAGAGAATGACATAGTAAAGGGCCCCTCAGTCAACCTTATAATAATGAGACCAGCAGCACCAATGTGGTACCTGCTTTCTAAATAAAACAAGAGTTCTGATGCAGAAGGGTGCTATGTCCCTGCAAATCTTACCCATCCAAGTGAGGCCAAAGTGGCATCATCTTCCTTGGAACTTTTATCCGCAATCCTCAATTCTATCTGCAAACTAGAATTACCTCGAGAAATTTTAGAACTTGGGACACCTGGATCCCAGCCCCCAGAGATTCTAACTTAATGAGTCTCAGGTGGGTCTCACCCATGTGTAGTTTCTAGAACTCCCAGGGAATTCCATGTGCAGCCAGGAAAGAGAAACTCTACATGGAGTCACCCACTGATTTCATGTCAGGGAAACCTCAGGAGCGGGGAGACAGCCTAGTGAAGAAGCCCTCCTCAAGTGTGACCCAAGATGAGCACACAACATCATGGGCATTGTGGCCTCTCAGACACAAAGCTGCAAGTTCTGCATCCTCGTGCTAATTGGAACACCGTGGAGCCATTTCAGGGAACTCATAACAGAAGCAATGCAAGTAGAGCAAGTACTTGCTTGCCAATACCACAATGACTTTATATACATCATTCATACCCTGTGCACAAAGACAGACTGCATCTCTCTATTGTAACGTAGTAAATCCATTAGCAGGTGTTATCCTT
>NW_005308638.1:0-819 GCF_000412655.1 Myotis brandtii
TCTCTCTCTCTCTCTCTCTCTCTCTCTCTCTATCATTAAATATATCCTCAGTGAGAATTATTTTTAAAAAAAGATGTAGAAAATGAAAGTGACTTTGGGCACATCATACTACTCTAGAAAATTATAAGCTTTGGAATCAGAGAAATTTGGATTCCAATTCTAACCACATCTTTTATTATCTGGGAAAATTCATTCATCTCTGTACCCTCCTTCAGTTTCCTCATTTTAAAACAGGGGTAATCATCCCTACTTTGCAGAATAGCTGAAGATGTTAGAACCAGTGAACATCGAGCACTTACAAATATTCAACAAATGCTCGTTATTATCACTTGTTTGCTTTCTCTCATCCATTGCTAACGTCAGAGGGCCCCTTGGCAGGCAACACAAACCTAGAACCCACGATTGCCAACCTATGATGCTTCTTTTTCTGTGTCACGTTCAACGTGATAGAAAGTTAATGACCATGGATTCTCCTCGTCAGGTGTACTTAGGAATACCAAACTAGCACATCCCCCCTCGTGCCCACTTCAAGGCCGGTGAGACTTTTCTGTGGCCTGGAGAATCAAGCACACAATTTGTAATTTTATTCAGCAGTGAATTGCCACCATAGTAGCATCAAAAGCTAAAGCCATATTTCAACGGAAAGAACCAGGTCTGCCACCCAGAATAAAAGACTCTTTTAATAGGAAGAATAATCTATCAATTTTGTGAAAAGGCTGTTGCAAAAAGCTCGAAGTCCTACTGCAATATAATACATAAATGCTACATTGTCCTAGTTTTTTGCTGGAAATTGTGTGTTAGCACTAAAGTGCAGAATTT
>NW_005308639.1:0-819 GCF_000412655.1 Myotis brandtii
AAAAATAAATGGTTAATTTAGTCATAAAATTTTGAGTCCCTTTGTAAAAGTGCAATTATGGCAGTGCCTTGTTATATTCTACTATAGTTTTTAAAACATAGTGTTAGTAAAATATAAATATATTTACAAATGATAGGAATCACAAAAATATTAAAGTTATTGAAATACCATTGTACATGTATGTTGCCAAGGTAAGATTAAATTTTTCAAATTGCATCACTCTAATTTTCACTCTTTAAAGTAAATACCGTATTAGCATATTTCCTTTCATTTTTCTCAAATTGTTTCCTGGAAACCAAAGAAATTGAAAACATTTTAATAATAGCCCAAAGTGATTTTTTGTCGCAATCTTTTTGCAAGAGAGCCCCAGAATTCATTATTGCTGTAATGAGGGGCCTCTTGACTCCTGGTTTTTCAGGGGTCTGGTGTCTTGTCCGCTGGGAGATGGTCACTGACAGGATAGATCAGCAGCCGGAGCTGCATTGAAATGCAGAACCAATGCAGCTGAAACCTGCCCTGGCTCCTGGCGGGCTCTGCTGCCACTAACAATTACCAGGGACAAGAGCACAGACCCTTGCATGGCAGGAGGCCTGGCCCAGCGTGGCAGCTCATTTCGCAGCTCACTTCCTCTGTATGGCCCTGCCCTGTGATTCTCACCACCACCACCACCCCTCCCCTGCATTGTTATATGCGAGCATTTACACAGTCACACCTTTACCAAGTCCCCAGTCCCCAGCACTGGCAGTTTGTCACCTCTATTGATTTCACTCAAACTGCAATTTACATGGATCGCTGTCCATGGTCCTGAGGAAATCCAGT
>NW_005308640.1:0-819 GCF_000412655.1 Myotis brandtii
TGGCAGTGCTTAGTCACTGTTAAAAGTTTGAAATAGCTCCAGGGCCAAAACCGTACAATAGGATTCTGAGGCATGAAAGAAATGCTGTGCATGGTGAAATGATTTCAAGGGAAATCTTCTAGGAAATGAGAACATGCCAGTCGTCAGCATTCCCCAGCAGTTAGGACTGGGTGGGCTGTCCACCCGTGGGCCTTGGAGCTCAGCCTCGCCCTCATCAGAGTGTGAGCACATCTGTCTGTGTCCTGGTAGCTCCCCAAGCTGGGAGGCTGCTGAGAGCCCAGAAAGACTGTGTGACTCCTCCCTGCATTTCTGCTGCCTGGCACAGAGCAAGGTATCAACACATATTCAATGAATGAATGAGTTTATAATTTCTTGAAGAGGCCTATCTGATTATGAATAGACCCCATATTGTAGAAATTCCTTTGAGAAACTGAATTTTTGGCAAAAATGAGTCAGAGTGACTTGCCTGTCCCCAGGCTGATGCGAAAAAGCTCTTTCTCCCGCCCCACAGTGAGCAAAGGAAGGCCAGGAACTAGAAGAAAGTGCCCTCAGGACTCGGGGATTCTCACCATATTGGCTCATCCTAGTCTAGTGCAAGGAGACCTGTCCTAGTCCTCCCTTGGAATTAGGCAGGAGGTGGGTGGTCCCCAAAGTCTTCCAGAACCATCACCATAGCTATTCTTTCCATTGTCCCTTTGAGGAAGAGGATGTAATAAGCTTTGGGCCTCCTGAAGTCTGTCAAGATGCAGGCAGAACAATTATTTACACTGTGTTCAGTTGCCTTTCCCCTACTCTTTAGGCACTCTAATATATATATAT
>NW_005308641.1:0-819 GCF_000412655.1 Myotis brandtii
CACACACACACACACAATCAATCAATAAATCTGATGGCAATGTTTTTGATTTAGATTTTGTGCATGCTTTGAATTTATTATGCATATTGTTATGTTTTCTGTTCAGATATTTGAAATACTTAAAATAATGTAGTTTACTAGGTTTAAAAGACTAATCTATTAACTATAAAATGTATTCAAGTGTTCATAATTAATTTGATAGCTTTGTAATAGTACTTGAAGAGTTAAAGAGAATTTGACAGACTTGTGATTTTCATTTAGTTGGGTTCAACTAGTTGATGATCGGAGTTTAAATATTGAAGAGAAATTGATTCATTAGCTACACAGTTATCATGTTTTAATGATTAAACAATTGTTTACTGAATGAATGTACAAGCCAGTTCACTGACTATAAATCAAGGAACAAAGTGTTTATGAAAGTTCCCCTGGAAGCACAAAAAGCCTTTGGGCAGAAGAGCTCTCAACAGACCTGCATCATGAAGAGGAGTTGACATAGCCTTATAACTTTTGCTTTAAAGGAGACAGGAATATCGACCATATTTTTGAGAAATATTTCCATAAAAAGTGATAAAAACAGACTTTTGGTACTGAAAGGGGCGTGTGCCAATTAGGAAAAAGCCTGCATGTGAAACACTTCATTCCCTACCAATATGGGATAAATGAAATGTTGCTGTGCTCGTAAGTTGGTTTATTGAAGACATTCATCATATAATGATGCTTTCTTAATAGATTTGCAAATCTGAAATGATAATTTGCTACTTCTATAGGAATTTCCAGATATAAGCTAAATTTCCAGACAATGGGAACCAATTCTCAAAA
>NW_005308642.1:0-819 GCF_000412655.1 Myotis brandtii
GTTAGCTCCGGTTGAAATGACCACCTGTGGTTCTCAAGCCTCTTCATCAGAGGCTTGTTTGAAGTAATGAATCAGATATGCATGGTTCAATTTCCAGAGCCAGATGAGGGGGAAACAAATTGGTTAACACCATGTTGGTGTGAGCTTGCCAAGTGGCAGGCCAACAGCTGGCCATGAAGAACAAACAGAAAGTCTGCAGACATAGAAGGCAACGTAACTGACAGCTGAGGCACATTTGCACTGTGGATTGTTCCTTAGGCCCAAGGCCAGAAGTTAATCCCTTGATGGAGGAGCCACCTTTGGACTCTAAACTTTGCTCCAGTAAAGAGATGGGAAGCGAGAAACTTACTGTTCAGGGATGGCCATCAGATTGTTTCACTTCAGCTTTGGTTCATCCATATCATCTGGCTGGTGTTTGGGGACCTGGTGGGAAAATAAGGGGATAGAGCTATTTAATGAACCAGAAATACTGGATGAGGAAGGAGGAAATGCAATACTTAAGATGCGGTGCAAGGATCTGAGCAAACAGTGATGAATCAGCAGGGAACCTTGAGGATAGAGATATTAGGCCCCTTACATTAGGGCCAAAGATTAGGCCTAACATACTCTAAAGACTTTTGTGATCCCAGATAGATTTAAAAACCGAAGAGTGAGATGAGAAGCAAGAAAGATAGAGGAAACACAATTAAAGAAACATGAAGAAAAAGGGAGAGTCAGACACATCATAAAATGATGCATCTACTCAACAAATAATTTTGAAGACCTGCTATGTGTAAGTCCCTTGTGGGGGTCCAGAATGAGTCACCCCAAGATGTGCCT
>NW_005308643.1:0-819 GCF_000412655.1 Myotis brandtii
CCCCTTACAGAAATCCTACATAATGGCCATAAGAGAATTTATACAGTGAAGCATATTTACTGAGGCAACTTCATAAACTATCCACTCACAAACATCTTTGCTCCTGACTGTGGATACATCAGAAATGTGATTGTTTTTCCCCTGCACAGAACCACAGACCAAATAATGACTGAGTCTTTAGCATTCTTTAAGTTCTCAGAAATGCCCCTACTCCTCTTGTACTTTTATAAAAATTTCAAGTTATTTAGCCTGTGAATAAGGGCTTTGAAGTCTGGATGAAGTATCAACATGTAACATACATTACCCGTATTTTGCCTTATATTTATTCTTTTGGTACAGCACCCACTGTAAGTCAGGCATTATGATAGCTTCTAAAGAGGTAAAATAAGATGCCTGCCTCAAGCATTTCATAACAGAAAGAATACAGCCAACAAATTGATAACTGACTTGAATAATTTCTAAAATGTGAGCTATAAATTAATAATCATTTGGTATAAAAATAGGTTGATTCTTAACACTTTTGCTTTTTTTAATATACTGTATATGTTTATTTGGGAATAACATAGAAATTGCAATTCTAGACATACAAACTATGGTGAACCACAAACAAGTTCAGAGAACACAGGAGGGGAGCATTATGTTATAGACAAAAAGGAAGAGGTTGGGATGGGTGGTTATGAGCAAGAGTCCACTGGAGGACAGTAGGAGTTCAGGGTGGTGGTAGTTTCTCCTTGGCTGCATGTAGAGTTTTCTCATTGACTGGTCTGTTGAAGTGCAAGAAGAAAATGTTCCTTCCTCCTCCTGGGGTAGGAAGGTAAG
>NW_005308644.1:0-819 GCF_000412655.1 Myotis brandtii
GTGCCAGGGACCGTGCTTTAGGAATTGACTTGCAGAGTGGTCAGTGAGGACATTTATCAATAACCCTCTGCTCATTTTTCATGTCTAATAAAGATCCCCTTTGATAAGTGCAATCATGTTCACAGCACTCATTAGTAGATCCATTTGGCAGTAAGGGTTTCGATCCTCCCATTAACCTTACGAGGGGGTGGATCATCACCTCAGAGAGGAGGCTGAGTTCTCTCCATGGAACCAGCACTCTAATCCTGGTCGCTGATCTCCAAAGCCCCTGCCCTTTCCACTTTACTCGGAGGTTTCTCACGGGATGAGAAAGTCCTGGAGGCATATCTTGCCAGTCTGCACTTTCCCACAGCCATGGTGCTGACCACGATGCTCAGCCATGCTGCTTACCCCCTCTCCCCCCGGAGGGAGGGGGGCACACTATAGATGGGTCGGGGCACCTTGCCTGATTCCTTTTCCAGGGGAGCAGAATCCACCAGTCCCTTTGTCCCAGGCTCCGGGGCGGGGTGTCCATGCTCTCTCTGGCTGAGACAGCATCCTGACCATCTACTAGGAAAGATCACAGCCCTGGTTTGCATACAGCTCCCACTTGGAGGCTGCTTTGGGGCAGAAGCCTGCTTTGATCTGTGTGCAGGCCTGGGAGGTTATGGCCCTAATTAATTCATGCATAACAATCTGAATTTCCTTTTCATTTGGACCTAAAGCATATTCATTTGGAACCGTTCACAATGCTGGCATTCTTAATGCTCCAATTGAATCTTATTTCCATAAGCCTGGTCAGGGTGATCGATGGGTAACACTGAAACAAAAAGATAATGG
>NW_005308645.1:0-819 GCF_000412655.1 Myotis brandtii
AGTCCACAGGCTGACGCTCTATCCATTGAGCAAAACCAGATAGGGCAGAGATTCTTTTTAATATTTCAAAATCTCTGAAAACATTAGCTAATTTCTCCTCATTACATTTCTTATTTCAAAACTAGGTATTATTAAAAGTCCTCAGTATATATTTGTCAATGAATAAATGTTTATTCTCACTGCTACAAAAAAATCACACTATTGATAGCAGAAGTCTCATTTTGGATTCAGCAAAATAAGACTGGGAGTAAAATATTTTTATATGCACGGTGATGATTAAATATGAAAAATAAATAGAAGTTTCATATATTGGTGGTCATTCTAAAATGTAACTAATATCCTCAGTTTCCCTGGCTATTAGCTTCTCATGTTTCTACTCTAACATGGTGGTTATAAGCACAATGAACCCCAACAGACCCAGGTTCTAGCTACCACTTAACAACTATGTGATGTTGGGCAAGTTACTTAACCTATGTAGGCCTTCATTTCCTCCTTTATCAAATATATGCATAATAATCACCAGCTTCACATATATAATAAGGGTTAAATGAAAGCATAATTTAAATCACTTAGTATAGGACCAGTCGTTTAGTAAGTAATCAAAAGACGTTACCTGACACAATTATATCTTTCCCAGTAGACTTTCCTTTGCAATTTTAAAATGTCCTTTAATATCTTTCTTCAGTGTCATCTAAGTCCCTCCATGCAGCTATAGTTTCTTTTAGTTTTCTGTTAAAAAGCTATCTTCTAATGACTCATCATGCCTTTGACAACCCTTTCTTCCTTATCTCCTCTCAACCACCACACATACAAGGCAAC
>NW_005308646.1:0-819 GCF_000412655.1 Myotis brandtii
TTTCTCTCTGAAATCAATAAAAATATTTTTTTAAATCCCTATAAATAAGATGAGTGGAGGATAAGAAGCCCAGAATTATATTATTTTTTCCTAGGAGACATATCTGTTATAATTCACTTTAATATAAGTTTATTTTTCATTGTCAAGATAATGTAAAGTTATTCATTTATTCAGCTAACACTCGTTAAATACTAAGTATGAGGGGCTATATTAAGTTCTTGTGATGCATATCAGTGAATAAGTGAAATGAAATTCCCTGCCCTCATGGAACTTTCTAATGAGGAGAGATGAGTGATAAGCAAAAAAAAGCTTAAATATATGGAGTAGATCCAATCTATTAAGCTCTCTGGATTTTGCAAAATATTTGTAAACTCCTTCCATGCGCCTATTTTTGAATATATTTTTCTGAACTGATGTAAGCTCCAAATTCTGATGTCAGGTAACATATCTGCAAGGGCTTCTGTGTCTTGGCAAATATTTATTCTCAAATGCATTTCATAATTTAGTAATTCTGGTAATCAAATACTTATACCATTACCTACAAATATTCCATGATTATACATTTTTACACTTTTCCTGATTGACCTAGTATTCCATAGTTATATGGGGTATAGTCTATAATAGTGGTGTGTAGAATCTGAAAATATACAGTAACTAGGACACATAAGTATAATGAAATATAATAACCAAGGGGAAGAGACTCAAGAAGCTATATAAATAATAATTTAATCAATCACAATAAGAACTTAAAATAAGTAATCTCATTTTATTAACAAGGAAATCCTACAAATTCAGCCTAAAATGGGATAAGTTTAAAAT
>NW_005308647.1:0-819 GCF_000412655.1 Myotis brandtii
AAGCAAAAGGTAGACTTCTCCGTGTCTCAAGAATTGTTCAAAATTCCTAAAAGATGGAGAGAAGAGGGATTCCATCGACTAGTGCATACAAATGCTTGCTTCCTTCTTAAAGATGCAGGTAGTGGGAGTAGGAGGAGACACAGAGGTCATTCACATGATTTTTAGATTTTTGGTCTGGGTTCCCGTGGAGGTTGCCGGGTGAATTATCCCCCATAGTCTCCCTGTTGCCCCTTTGGTATTGACAGAGTTAAGATGTCGCAATTAAGAAAGATCAATAAATGGGTACTTTTTAATGTTTGATTAAACTAGGTATGCAAATATGCAGGAAAGATCCACTAAGCAATCCCATATATCAGCATGCATTCTCCTTTTCCAACACCATGGGAAACAGATCAGCAGCATAACTTATTGCTCCCCAAATGGCCTATTGTGTAAGCAGCTATTCTTAGCAAATACTGACAATCCGAAGCAAGTGATGAGCACAAAGAATCAACAACCATTCCAGGAGAGTTATTCCCATGAAAGGAAAAGATAACAAATAATGAAAGAACCTATTTACAGCCAAGAACGCAGCACTGAGCTGACAAGGAGAGCAGGACTTTTAAATAAGTATGGAGATTGTAGGTAATATTACATTAGCTAAAATTTTTGTACAGTCTGATAGGTAAGTTAAATATTAGATATTTTAAAATATATGTAACATAGTAACTATAAAACTGAATCTTTAAATACATACATAAGATATGCTTACCTAAAGAGCAAATTAATTTTAAAAAAGGAATTCAGATATTCCCCTAAAAATAAGCAACAACAAAAAAA
>NW_005308648.1:0-819 GCF_000412655.1 Myotis brandtii
CATTCTTCCTAGTCACTTCTTGTGGGCTAAATTTCATGGAATTTATATAATTCTGAGGAACAGGAAGAAGGCTCTAAATACTGAAGCTTCTTCTGAAAGTACTAAGCTGACCAGAAATTCTCACAGTGAACGCTTCACGAAGGGGTAGTGGCATCTTAAGCAAATAATCTGCTAAATTAATAAACCTCATAAATTACAAAATCCCTGAATACCAACTGCTGAAATACAATCACTCTCTGACCTGAACCTATTAAATGAAGAAGTCTGCTGTGCATAATTTACAACGGTGCTATGAATGAAAAATAGCTTCTTAAAAGGGAGATAAAATACAAAATTGGTCTTGCTGTAGAAACAGAATTAGTGGTTATTTCAGTTCTTATTTATTCTAATAATGGTTTGTGGGTCATCTAATAATTTTTTCCTTTGTCATTGTTTTACTCTCAATTGCTCAATCATCCAAGATTGAGACAATATTACATTTTGTTGCTGGGATAGCAAGAGCAGTGTGAAAAAGGCAATACTCTTTGTGTTTATATTGTATGTATGCATACCGTGTCCTTCAAGTTATAAAATATAATATTGCATATGATGTCTACCTATTGGTAATACCAGTTTAATTACACATCTTGTCTAAAGAATAAAGGTATTTTGAAGGTATTAAATGAGTGGTTCTCAGCTGGGAATGGTTTTGCCCTGGAGTCACTTTTGAGTGTTGCACCAATAGATGAGTGCATATGTTATTTATTGATTTTAAAGAAAGAGGAAGGGAGAGAGAGAAAAATGAAACATGCATGTGAGAGAGAAACATTGATCAGTTGC
>NW_005308649.1:0-819 GCF_000412655.1 Myotis brandtii
TATGTAATAATTTCAACAATAAAGATTTAATTTAAAACAGTAAAATAATAAATAAGTAAAATAAAAAGGATTCATGGAGGGTAGTCATGTCCTAAGGCAGTATTTTCCCCTTACAAAGGTCAAATCTTCATCATAACTAAGCCAGTCTATTGTCTTTTTGCATCTATGATAACATACCTGATAAACTTGCCTTTGGAATAACAATGTAACTTCCCTTTTTGTGCACCTCTCAAAGCACAGGCACCACACCAGAGCTGAGACCACAAATCCCCTCATTGTTATTGTTACCAAGTTAATTGTTGAGTGTTAACTGTCCTGTGCCCTCCTCTGTAAAAGAAGTTCCTGTTTATCACTTTACTTTATATCCAATTCCAAAGGTTTCTCCACTTTGCTTTCTCCCACCTCCCTAATGTATCACCAACGTTTTTAATGTAACCCACTTACATCTTCTTTTTTTACTGTAATGTATAAAATAAGGTACAAGACTGCCATTTTCCTGGAGCATTTTCTCAACCTTTGAGGTTTTGCTTCCCCACAATTTTTGTCAATCTGGCTCAAATAAACCTATAAAAATTATCTACAGGTTTGAACACTTCTTATATTGACAAAGGCAGGAAGAAAGTCATATTTTTTGGTCACCTGAACCTCCAAAGAATTCAATAGGTACAATTATTATCTCATATTACATGGTATGAACCATTGGCAATGGAAATATTTTGTATTTGCTCTGAGTCCAAAGCTACTTTGTACTAGGGTGTGGATTAAAACCCAGACAGTCTAGTGAGAGGAGTTAACTTTGACATGCAGGCAGACAGGGCA
>NW_005308650.1:0-819 GCF_000412655.1 Myotis brandtii
AAAAGATCATGTTCAACTAAAAGTATTTCTTCCTAGCAAGATTTCTAACTAATAGATTTATGAAAAGAGTCAATAATACATATATAGATTGAAACAAGACATTTTGATAAACTAGTTATATTCCTGTGGGCAAGATGACATAAAAAAGTGTTGGATGCTAGTAAAATTGTTATTTCTTAAACAATTATTTTCTAAGTACCTAGTATATGTCATTTATATAGGCATTGTCCCAATATGAGGAAATTGTATCCTAGTGGAGAATTCAGACAACAGCAAAAATAATAATAATAATTTCAGAAAGTAAGTGGTATGATGAAATTGAGCAAAGTGATGAGCTAAACATTGAGATAGGTAAGAAGAGGGGATATTTTAGATAATCTAGGAAAGTCTCCCTGATAGGGTAATACTTGATCTGCAATTAAAAGCTTAGGAATAGACAGTTATGCAAAGAACAGGAAAAAGAGCATTCCAGACAGAAAGAAAAGAAGGAATGAAGACCTGAAATGGAACAAACTTGGTTTATTCAAGAGGAGAGGATGAAAGAAAATGGTAAGGTAAACGGGATAGGTAAAGGCCAAATAATACAGGGCCTTAAGACATGGCAAGGATTTAGGATTTCATTCTAAGTGAGAAAGGAAGCTATTTGTGGACATTAAGCAGGACAGTGGCATAATCGGATACACTGGTTGCAATAGAGCAAATAGATACAGGTGGGCAGGAGAAGCAAAGCTAGAGAGAGAGAAGTGATGGCAGCCTAGACTAGGACAATGGTTATGGAGAGGAACAGAAGTGAATCTACTCACAACATGTTATGGAGGA
>NW_005308651.1:0-819 GCF_000412655.1 Myotis brandtii
TTTCATCTACCTGCATCAGAACATATCCATTCCCCCTACTGAAATTTCTAGAAGAGGTACATTCAAATCTATGAAACTCTTCCTCTACAATGAGAGCTTTCCGGAGGTGAGTTAACCATCTCAGAAATTTTGGTATATCAGAGCAGAGCCATTGATCCTTTTTTCGTGTCATTGGTATTTCCTAGGAGAAATGAGAACAAACTTTAGGAAAGGCTGTTGAGTCCTTGCAACCCAATATAAACACTCAAACAGAGGGAAGATAAAATCGGATCCAACATCAGGGTGGTAAAAACAAACAAAGACTTTGAGTTGTACTTTTTGTTTGTTTTCTAATGGTCCTTAAAATATAATAGAGTTAACAACTAGGAAAATTAATTTACAATTATGGAGAAAACATACATTGGGTCTCATTTCTCCATGCATATGTATCACTATATTTGCATTTTTCTCTGTGTTACTACCAGATTGCCTTGAAATCTATACATGGCCATATATATCCCAAATGGAATCATCTCTATGTGGTATGCATACTTGCCACTTTCACAAAACATTTGATGCTGCATCTTCATGTACATTGAGATTTCCCTCATAATCTGTTGTATGAATTATTCATCTTTTTAAAGGAAGAAAATCTGATGGATCTGGTGGAGTGGACAATCATTAAGAGAAACAAAAGGATTTGGTTCCTTTTACATCATACCATCACAGTCCTCCATGTGGCGTCCGGTTCTCCTGGCTTTCAATTCCTCAGCCAACAGCATCCGTGCTCAAAAACATAACCTCACCGCCATGTGTCAGGGAAAACTACGCCAAGCCTAC
>NW_005308652.1:0-820 GCF_000412655.1 Myotis brandtii
ATGTTTCTCACATCAATGTTTCTCTCTCCCTTTCTCCCTCTCCCTTTGTCTCTCTCTAGAATCAATAAAAACATATCCTTCGGTGGAAATTTTAAAAATAAAAAGCAGAACTGTGGGTCTGATGGTGAAAGAAGAGAAGTTCACTTTTCTGAGAACAATTTCCCAAGTCAGTGCATAGAAAATAAACATAAAAAACAGAACCATGGTCTGATGGTGGAAAATGAGAAGTTCACTTTTCTGACAACAATTTCCTTAGTCATTTCTCATGAGTTCACCTTGACACAGGGAAAGTGGTTGACTTAAAGCACAGTACAGAGCTTTCAGAGTTGGCTGGCGAGGATTACCTGCATGCAGGAATGAGAGGGCCATCACTTCTTCAAGGTATGTGTAACCTTGACCATGACTGTATCTTAACCTACCCCCTTTCAGGAGCTACTCAGTTTAACAATTAACTGTCTTTTTCCTTCTTCTCTTTTCTCTGTTTTGCTTTGAACACTCTCCTTTTCTCTTAAATTATGGTTTCTTACTTCACCACCCTATTTAAACTATGCTCCCAAATATCCCTAAAATTTTTCTTATGGTCTAATCCAGTGAGTTGTTCACCTTCTTCTATACAGGTTTTGGTTTTTAATTGATATCCTCTCCTTCCTGACGACTTCTTTGACCTAGCACTGCCCTAACTCGTTCTTTGCCTCTCTTGCTATTCTTTCTCCCCCAACCCTTTTCCTTTTCCTGTACCAAGACTGTTATTAATAACAACCAATATTTTTGAACACTCACCCTGCACCTTATATGTATTAACCCATTTAATCCTCTCAAC
>NW_005308653.1:0-820 GCF_000412655.1 Myotis brandtii
CCCCCAAAGGGGTCTCGACCCACAGGTTGGCGACGCATAGGTTGAGAACCACTGACCTAGAGGAAGGACGTGTGTGATTTCTCTAATTTTTTTCCACACAAAGGTTTCAATAGCTTGCCAAGCCACATGCTCACTCAGGGGTCCCTGTTTCCAGTTCTCAAAAGGGACTATGTGGGCTGCTAATAGCTTTGCACTTATATGAACCAATAACTCTCCCCTTTTACTTAAATCAGTTTGAGGTCTGCTTTTGTCACAGGTACCAAGCTAGTCCTAATTAATGCATCAGATCAAGGGATTTAAAAACTAGGATGAACCTTAAAAATCCCTGAGTACCTGTGGATACTCTGGTATGTGCAATAACTTGGGGAGTTTAGTAACTTGCCCCAAGTCATATCATTATGTTACCCCTCTATTTACTAGCTGTGATGTATTTTATAGCGTGGGTTTGAGAGTCTAACCCTGCGGAGACGGCTTATTTCCTCTGAGTGTTCCGTTGACCATGTAGCTGCCCCCAGGTCAGCTACCCACACTCCTCAATGGCATAAAGATCTGAAATATAAAACATAGGATACGATTCAATAAATGTATTACCACATATAAGAAGTCAACGGAGAAAGTGCCAAAAGACTATGAACACTGTGACTAGGAAAATTAAACATCTGTACTCTTTAGCCTAAGACTGAAAGAAACAAATCTGTTTAGGTACATTTGCACCTCTCCTAGCTATTACTAAATGCTGTTTAATTTGCGTGTGGTCTTTGCCCAGGCCTGAGCAGGAAATTCATTACAGGTCCTCTTGGACTCATAGGTAAGGTCCCAG
>NW_005308654.1:0-820 GCF_000412655.1 Myotis brandtii
CAAACATGTGATGCAGCACTAGAAATATGGTTCCAGCACTCTCAAATCTCTGCAGCATTTCCTAGGGTAAGAAGTTCTCATTTGCTGCCTGGGCCCCTTGCTCACTGTATGCTTTCTCAGGCAATGGGAATGTCTTGCAGGAGAATGTTTAGTTCTCCTGGTTATAGCTCAGCATCAAGTTTGTTTGTTTTGTTTTTTCCTAATTTTATTCAGGTATTTGCATTTAATACAGAATTAACCAGGGAGGATGTGGATGTGGGAGGGGGAGGTGATAAGGACTATAAAACACACACAAATAATTAAGATATTGAAGTGTCCCCTCTGTAAAAAGATAGAAGGTATGATATGAGAAGAAATTTATCAGAACTTTAAGTTCAGAAAGATCTGGGTAAATGTATTTCACTTCTGGAAAATTTTACAGCAAAATAGTCTGAATAATCAATTAAATTTGCACTTATAAATGCCTAACAATAAGTACTTTGACTACTTAACCTTCTTGTCATTCTTTTGTGGTTAACTAAATTACTGAAAATATTTTTAAAAGATCTTGCTGAGGAAATAATTGCCATTACTCATTTAACATTTGGTTTTCTGTACAAATAAAGCAAAAATGGGGAAAATAAATAAAAGCAAAATTTTATAGTCATATAACAATAAAAGTTATGTTTCTCTTCAACACATTTTTTCTATCACTAAGAGATAACCATGATCAATAATATAAAAATTTTAAAATATGTGATTTGAATTTTTAACAAATAGAATGATTCAGTCTTAAGCAATAAGGCATAGAATATTTTTAAATTTTTTATTTTATTTTTTC
>NW_005308655.1:0-820 GCF_000412655.1 Myotis brandtii
TGCCCTGACCAGGAATTGAACCTGCAGTCTATTGGTGAACTGGATGACACTCCAACCGACAGAGCCACATGGCCAGAGAGAAAGCTCATTTCTTTTTTATGCAAAATAATAAATACCCTATCGTTTGTACATGCCATAGTTTATTTATTCATTGCCTATAAAAGAAAATCTTCATTTTTTCCAAATTTGGGTGATTACGAATAAAGGTGCCGTAAGCATTCATGTGCAGGCTTTTTGTGTAGATATGTTTTCAATTGAGTTGAATAAGTACCTCAGTTCCTGATTGCTGGAGTATATAGAAAGGCGAGGTTTAGCCTTGTATGAAACTGCCATCTCTGTACCAAAATGGCTGTAAATTTCACATTTTCACTAGTAAAGAATGGGAGTGACACACCCTTGCCAGTGTCGGGTCCCACCCATTTTAGATTTTGGTCATTCTAGTATGTGTGTGCTGTCATTTTGTTGTTTTACTTTGAAATTCCCATATGACAATCAACACTGAGCATATTTTATATGCATATTTTCAATCCTATATCTCGGATGAGTTGTCTGTTCAGATCGTTTGCCTGTTTCAAAAACTGAGCCTTATGTTGAGTCTGAAGTGTCCTTGTATATTCTTCAAGCAAGTCCCTCATCAGATCTGTGCTTTGCAAGTATTGTCTTGGCAGCCATGGCTTGTCTTTTGATTCTTTTAAGTATCTTTCACAAAATATAAAAACTCAAACTTTGTTTTTCTCCTATACTTTTGTCTAGAAGATTGATAATGTGGCATTTTTAAAATTGAAATTCTTTATTGTTTGAAGTATTACATGTCTCCTTT
>NW_005308656.1:0-820 GCF_000412655.1 Myotis brandtii
CCCTTTCCCTTCTTCTCTCTCTAAAAATCAATGAAAAAAAGATATTTAAAAAATTGTAGTAAAATACATGTAATGTAAAATTTATCCTTTTTGACCATTTAAAAGTGTACAACGCAGGGCATAAAGTTCCTTTCAACGTTGTGCAACCATCACCACTGTTTCCAACATTTTCTATCAACCCAAACATAAATGCTACTACCCCTACTAAGCAAGAACGCTCACCCCCTTCCCCCCCAAGCCCCTGGCAACCTGTCGTCTACTTCCTGTCTCTATGCCGGACTGCTCTGGGGACCTCAGCCAAGCGGAATCTCGCGGTGTCTGTCCTGTCGGCCTCACTTCACGGCAAGGCCCTCCCACATCGGGACATGCTTTAGTGTTTGCATTTCTTTGTCAAGTTAGGGGACGAATGTGTTTTTGTTTCACTGGATGTTTCTATTCCAGGATCTTTCAGAATGTTTAATTAGCTTGCGTCCTATAAAACCGTCATTTTTGCAGGTCAGACATGATCAGACATTGTCAATTTCAGACCATGCAAGCGGATATCATACGGTTTGTCGGCGTTAAGTGACATCCTTTGTCTCCCACCTAACACTTAGGTGACAAGCCACAAGTTAATTCCGTTTCCTCTTTTCTCTCTCGCGACGCCCGCTTCAGATCGCATGTCTCCTGTTTTGTTAGAGCATGTAACATTTACCTGTTATTCTTCCAGACCGACAATTAAATATACGTATGTAATGCTCATCCCCAGCTGTCTAGCAGTTTCCTGGGGAAGGGCTTGAGAGCATACTCCCTGGGTCCCTGCGCTCTGGAGTCTGTGTTT
>NW_005308657.1:0-820 GCF_000412655.1 Myotis brandtii
TCTGTACCTTCTGCTCAATTTTGCTGTGAACCTAAAATTGCTCTGAAATTTTGTCTATTTAAAAAAATAATAATAAAGGCCTAGTGTAAAAAAAAATGTTGAAGACATATCAGACTGTCCAAGGTAGGCTGAGGTCCTTCTACAAATAATGCTGTTGTGTGTGTGTTACTGTAAATGTTTTTGTAAGATAAATTCACAAAAACAAAAAATTAAAAGACACACCAAAAGCAAGGGGGGAAAACATTGTCAAGAAATAGAACCATCAACTGAACCAAAGATGATCCAAAAGTTGGAACTTTAAAATACTGTAATTAATATGTGCTTGTACCTAGTTTAAAATGTGGACAACAGTCATGAAAAAAATGGAGAATTTCATCAAAGAGAGAAACAATAAGAATTTGTTAAAGAGAAATGCTAAGAATAAAGGACACAATATCAGAGATGAAGCATTTTCTCAATGGGCTCATCAGTAGACTTGACACAGCAGAGGAAAATATCAGTGAACTTGAAGAAAGGTCAATGGAAATTATCCAAATTGAAACAGGAAGGCGAGGAGGGTGAATATATAGAACAGAGCATCAAAGTGCTGTGGGTCAATATTAAATAGTCTATCTTAGGTATAAATGGAGTCCCAGTCAAAGGTCAAAAGAGCAATAACAAGCCCTGACCAGTGTTGCTCAAAGGTTAGAGCATCGACCCATGAACCAAAGGGTCCCGGGTTCTATTCTGGGTCAAGAGCATATACTAGGGTTACAGGTTCAATCCCCAGCCCTGTTCAGGGCACCTGGGGGAGGCAACTAATCATGTGTCTTTCTCACAT
>NW_005308658.1:0-820 GCF_000412655.1 Myotis brandtii
ATCTAAGAGCCAGCCCTCTCTCGTGGCTGCCCCTGCTGGAATATTCCCACTGTTGGGCAGCCTCAATTACTGGGAAATTCTTCCTCTGAGCAAGCCTAAGTTTGCTTCTCTATAAATCCTCCCCACTTAACAACACATACAATAGTTATTAGGCTGTATGTCAAAGGTAAATGGTTAACAGTCAGTGTGACTGCATTAGTATCAGTTGTTTGCTTTGCATGACCTACTCATGTTTTTATAGCTTTTAATCTTTACCTTTGTGGATGCTCCTGTGTCTATGAGCAATGATGTTTCTACTAATTCCGTGCGCCGCTAAGTGCTCACCAAACATCTGTGCTGTCACCTTGATGCACTCGCTGAAAGGCTAATAGAATGGGTTCGGCATTTCAGTTTGCAGAGCTCCCTGTGAGCCTATGCACTTGTGCTTCCCTGTGCCCATTTTCTCCTGGGCCCTCAGCCTGAGCCCTCAACCTGAGCAGACGGTCCGGCACGCAGACCACAGCAGATGCCGCTTCCACCTGCAGAGGCTGGAATCCCTGCTGGGCACACCTGCAGACCTGCAGACCAAGTGGCTTCAGACACTGGTCTGTGCGACATTGGTGAGGCCTTCACCAAGGTCTTTTTTTTAACTGGGTGTCTTCTTCCCGGCCACTGCCCTGAAAACCCTACTTTCATTGACTCCAGGGATTTCAGGGATGGAGGGACCTCAGAGGTCTGATTCTCTTTCTGGGGCATAACCCTTGAGAGCAGGCCACGATGGCTGTTTACTGCAGAGCTGGAGGGGAAACAGACAGGACAGAGAGTAACCCAGGCTGTCATC
>NW_005308659.1:0-820 GCF_000412655.1 Myotis brandtii
CACCCATAGTTTTGTTTCCTGAAGCTTCCCCTCTCAAACTCACACAAGGCAAGATGTTCATAATCCCAGGCTCTTTGCAAGGACTGTCACTTCTTTTCTCTTTCTAGCTAACTCCCACTGACCTTTCGATCCCAGACTAGAGGGAATTTCTTCTAGGAAGATGACATTAGCCCATTCTATATGTTACTATACTAACTATACTTGCTTGTATTTATATAACACTTTGAAAATGCACTACAATTGTCTATAACTTCCTGCTCTCTTTCATTTGTGCCACCACCTCCTGTTTCATTTTCTTAGTTGCCTCTGTAGCTGGCTCAGTACCTGTACATAGCAAGTTTTCAGTTACTAGTTGTGGAAGAGGTGGGTGCATAAATGAACTTAGAAGTTCATTAAAAAATTTAATTTCAGGCACTATGCATCTATGAATGAATAAATGAATAAATAAAGTAAAACTGTACACTGTTTTATTTTGTTTTAACTGTACATTGTTTTGTTTTAATTGTCTTTGATCTGATGGCAGAGGAAAAAAAATTACAAGTCTGGTAAAAGTCTGTAAACAAAAGATTAGGGTAAACCAACTGAAACCCTGAGGAGAAATGTTCTTTAACATGAAATTTATTATGCTCTGACTCTTGTTTCTTTTTCCTATCAGAGTGGCAACCAAACTATAGGGTATTTCAAGAGCATCCCAACCAGCGTTTAAATAAAACTTGAGATGTGTAACTTTTCCATATTTAAAAAATTGTTAGGATTTATATTACTCACCCATTTATGGAAACTTATTTATTGATTTATCCTTACTAATGATGATTTTTTT
>NW_005308660.1:0-820 GCF_000412655.1 Myotis brandtii
ATCTATCTATCTATCTCATATGAGGCTGAATTTAGCCAGGCTTCTATAACTTGCTTTTTTTTAACTCATACTGTTCCAGAGTCTAATCCATAACTTAATTTAACAAATAGCTTTTATGCCATAAAATTCGTACAATACTGTAAAAACTACAAAGTATTCCATGATTTCTTTGGACCATAATTTAACTAATTATGTTATTATGTTACATTAGTTAAATAGTAATTATGCTACATTAACATAATTTAACTAATTAAAAAAGCAGACTTAAATTATTTCCAATGTTGCTATAAAAGTCTTCATGATGATTTTTAACTTCCATCTAAAGGAAATCTTGAACAACATCCTTGATTCTTTTTCTTAGAACAAATCCCTAGACATAGACTTGGTGTGTCAATGGTATGCTGATTATAAGGCTCAGTGTGCATTAATACTTATGTTATTGTTAAGATAATGTAGAAGCCACCCAACTGAGAAGTGATACCTAAACCAAGGAAGTTCAGGGATAACAGGGACATGTAAACACTTTCTAGATCTCCTGATTTCAAAAAAATACACTATGGAGAAAACCCCACAGGGTGATGCTCTCTGTTCTGATTCCAGAAGGTCAAGGTTAACCATAATAATCTAACTAATGGTGTCAGTACGGGGGTGGTCATTTGGGGGAGAATTCTCAAGCAAGAATTGATGAGCTTGAAGAATCACAAAACCAATCCAGGGAATGTCACATTGGATTCAAGTGAACCCCAGAAGAGGGCAAAAGCACCTCTCCTTGCTGTAGTCAAGATGAAGGCCAGCCCAGGAAAGGAGATTAGAATATGCA
>NW_005308661.1:0-820 GCF_000412655.1 Myotis brandtii
GCAGTTGAAATACACATGGCTTTTGCTTTCCAGTAACTATCAGGTCAGTCCGAGGCGATGTCCAGCTGCCTACCTGGTAAATGCTAAACTTGCACACAGTAGCAATGCTGGTAATATGGAGCCTTACAGAGTGGACTTTTGCATCCGACAACCTGGTTCAAAACCCAGCTCTCTTTCTTTTTAGCTGTGCAAATTTGGGCAACTTACTGAACCACACAATACCTTAGCTTCCTCATTTGTATAGTAAAGGTAACAATAGATTTTAGATGATTGGGTTGAATATTAATCAAAGGAGATAATGCATCAACAGAGCTTAGGCTAGTAATAATACCCAGGAAAAAATATTAGCACCGTTACTGGTATCAGAAAGATCCTCTGCAGAAAATGGCAATTGCCACATTCGTCTATTACATCAGTGGTTCACCATTCCTTTTCATTTAAGACTTAAAACTTTCTGTTCAAGTGAAACCAGGCGCAGAAGCCTGGAATATAGGACAGCAAACAGTGGTGGGGAGTAGGGCGGAGCAGAGAGGGTATGCGGCCCAAGCACCATCTCCTTTGTGTGCCCAGGAGCATTTCCACAGAATTCCTGGTGCTCAGCTTAAATTCTAGGATAGTAAAAGATCATTTTTTTTATTAGATTAGGACTTGAGATGATTTGATCATTTGAATGTGCCATGTATACTCTAGTACATATATGTATAAGAATTTTACCCAAATATTTGTTTTATGGTTCTGTTTTACATTTTAAAATTGTGAGGCTACAACATGTTCACATGTTCACTTCATCCAATAATTCAACAAATATGTAATGAGCATT
>NW_005308662.1:0-820 GCF_000412655.1 Myotis brandtii
CTCCCCCTCTGTCTGTCTTGGCCTTTCTCTCAGATGAGACGGCAGAGCTGCTCCGAGTGGGCGCGGTGCTGAGAGCCTGACCCAGGTGTGGGAGGCTGTGCTGGATCCAGGGGAGCGGAGAGCTTCCTGGGGACCTGTCGGGGCGTCTGGGCCCACCTGGCCTGCCGGCCGGCTGTCCATCCCTCTCGGGGCAGCAGGAGGGTCCCTCATTGTGCTCCCTGTGCCCAGGCATTGATGTCTCACCAGCTGCCCCCGAGGTCCCCGCTCCTGCCAGGAGGGTCAGGGCCCCGACTCGCAGGACCCTGCGTGTCTGATGGGCCCAAGGCTTGGAGTCCGGGACGCAATGCCCGGGAGAGCTCTCGATGACGGCCCCCCCACCCCACCACGGACTCAGCGTCCAGGAGCGATATGAGGGGAGAGACTTACTGGCGCCATTTCTCCTGACTTTCCTACACAGCGGGCCACGTGACCACGTGCCACACCACAGATTCCGGGGAGACCCTGTAGCCAACCTTCTCGACTATGACCTCGTGTCCCTCAGGATGGTCTGGTTGCCAGTGACAGGAACCACGCCGGCTAGTCGACTTCTTTCTTTTGAAGAAGAAATGTACCCCAGGAGGAAGGCTGCTCAGAGGAAGAGCTGCCTGCGAAGCTTGGAGGAGACATAACTAGGCCAGTCCCGCTGGGCGAGGCGCCGGGAAAGTTCGCGTCGTGGCGGGCGGGGTGAGGCCGCAGCCAGCGTTCTCCGTCCCGGTGTCCCTGTTCCCTCTGCTCAAGGCAGACAGAGAGGGACTAATTGGCCTGGTCGGGGCGGTGATGG
>NW_005308663.1:0-820 GCF_000412655.1 Myotis brandtii
GGCTGGGAGCTTCCGGAAAGTTCTGCTCTGTGTCACCATAGCACAGAGGCCGCCACCTCAAGGTCTGCTTGGTGAGGGTGGGGCCTTGGTGCCGAGCACGGGGCCCATCACTAGCAGACGCCATCGAAGAAAACCAGGGCTGGATGCAGTTACCACGGGAAAGACAGCCCTTACCCAGGACCACGGACACGGGAAAGGGGTGGGTGCAGAACAGGCTCCCTCCACGTCCGACATGCACAGTGGGGCCTGCAGCCAGGAGCAGGGGGGTGCCTGGGGGCGGGGGGTGGGAAATTACCACGTGGAAACATCAGGGTGGGGGGGATGCTGGCTCAGCCGGCCCCTCAGGATTCCTGCTGGAGGCAGCCCGGGGGTCAGGCACCACGTGGGCCGAGCCGGTGTGAGGAGGCTGGACCGTGGCTCACCTGACTGAGGTCCTGGCCACGCGTGGGCTTGCAGAGGCGGCAGTGCAGGCCCCGTGGCAGCAGGACCGGGGGGGCCTGAGCAGAGGTCGGTGGAGGAGAGCCTCTTGGGCGACACCCAGGGACACGGCGAGAGCGGACGGAGGACAGTGCAGAAGCCGCATGGCCCCTGAGGGCTCCGCTGACACCTCCACCCGGATCCCCGTCCCCCACGTGCACCCACTTGCAAGGCTCAAGGTCAAACCACCGGTTTCAGGACTGCAAGCCCCACCCACTCACTGACAGTAACTGTCAAACCTTCTGCGACCAATGACAGCTTCCTTCACGTGAAAAGCCGTAGTTCCCAGATTATCAAAGAGTAACTCCGCCCGCAAGCACACGGAGGCTGTCTGTAATGACAC
>NW_005308664.1:0-820 GCF_000412655.1 Myotis brandtii
GTAGTTTGCCCACGGCTGCCTTAGACATAGCCTGACATGCAATAATGCTCTACAGAATTTAATAATTATATATTATATGCCAGATATTTCATGTTGAAAGTAAAAGTACCCCTCTATTCATGGGTCTAATCATGGAGATTAGACATTAATTAGACATTGATCAAATATTAATAAATACATACAAATTCTAATGAAATAATATTGAGTTGCTTATGATGACATAAAAGTCAACAATAAGATGGCTTGACCTTGTGCTAGGAATAATATACAAAAAGTATAAAATTAATTCTAGTATATCAATAATAAAACAAGAATATTCAATTGGCTAAACTCTAATTCATATCAATGTTAATAAGAAGGCTAAGTATTTCTGAGAAACTAGAAGTGAAATGAGCTCCACATAAAAATTGCAGTTATTTGAGTGAAGAATGTAGGTAAGATTTCTTTAGAAACAGAAACTATTAAAAGGTCCCAAAACAGAAGAGCCTAGAACAGGTGTGGACATGGAAGAAAACCATGTGGTTGGGATAGTGTGAGAGGGTCATCATGCTGCTCATGGTGCTAAAAATACAAAAGAGGCAGTCTCTGAGGGGCCTTGCATGCCATGGGGTTGTGTGGTTTTCATCTTTAAATCAAAGGAAAATTCTTTATGAGTTTTAGACAGAAAGCTCAAGCCAACCCAGTGTGGAGATCAGATTGGAGAAAGACAAAATTGGATGAAGCAAGTCTCAATAAGTACAGAAGAGTAGATGATGTAGATATAATGATGGAATTGCTGCTGCTGTTGCTTGTAGTTGTGCTTCCTTTATCATTTGGAAAG
>NW_005308665.1:0-820 GCF_000412655.1 Myotis brandtii
TGTGTGCTTTGTCTCTGGATTCAATTATCTTGGAAACATAATGGTGAAAGCTAATTGCTAGTTACAAGAGTCTGGGAAACAAAATCCTTAGCATTCTAGCCTCAGCAGTATAGGGAGGCAACTAAGAGATTGGAACAGAAGTTAAGCCAGTATTTGCTGTATCTACCACAAATACTCTTGTGTTATTCTCCCCTGTGATTGCTAGAAATTAATTTTAAATTTAGAATTTGACTGATTAAATGAAGGAAACCATGTTCAGGTACAAACTTTGTATGTTGCACTTAGGTCTCCATGGAGATTTTTAAAGTAGACTTTTTGTTTTTATTATCTAAGTCTCCAGAAGAGCATTTAATAATCAGTAACTGCACAGTCAGGTGTGCCAGGCGGAATAGTTCAGATGTCGATGTGTATTTATGCATTGAATCCCATATGTCTTCTTTTTAGAACTCGGCTATCTATTGAAATTAACCTTTTCCCACTGGTGATTAAGATAGTGCATTTAATTGAGATTATTTTTGGGGCATAGAGAGCATTAAGTAGAGCAAATAGAGCATAAGCAGTTAGTTGAGTGAATATTGAATTGAGGAGCCTGTAAACGTTAAACAGCGTACTCTGGAGTGTTCTATGTAGTGAACTTTCCTCTTCACGGTGCATGCTATTAGGACAACTGGCCTAACCCGAGGTCAAAAAGTCAGAGTAAACTAGGATAAAATGAATCATCTGGATTGCAAGTGCTTTATATCATTTTAGTCTGGTTTTATTATGTAATAGTTTATTATGTAAAACCATTAGAGAAAGAGCACACAACTGTGTTTGGCCT
>NW_005308666.1:0-820 GCF_000412655.1 Myotis brandtii
GAAGTTTGAGCTGTATTCCATAGATCTCCTCAAAATATATTTGGATGGAAGAAAAAATATTCCTTTTATCCTCCTTGGTTCTGTGGCTAGGCCAAAAAATTAAGCTGATATAAAACATTGACAGGAGAAAAACTGTACACATTTTATTTAACATTTCTATTTGGGAGTCTACAAAGAAAATGAAGACCAAAAGAAGCTGTGGGGCCCAAAAACATATATACGTATTTTAACAAGGAACAATAAATTATGGGGATGTGATAAGACAAAAGAGCTTGGGTGGAGACAGTGAATTTGGAGAGATGGTGACTAGAAAGAATATGAGGGAAACTAATGAATATAAGGGTTATTTTAGTAGGTCTTATTGTAGAGGTTCGCACCCGGTCTCTGGTGATAAGAATAATGATTGGTGTATAGTTGCTCAATAAATAAATAGTCCCAGGTACAAAAATTGCTTGCTACTTTGGAAGTCCCAAACTGCTCACAAATAGCTTCTATTAGAGCACTGAATGTTAGGGTATGACAAGATAAAAATGAAAAGAAGAGGGAAAAAAATGTCTAAAATTCAGTATGGCTTCAGCATAGAGAGAAGATACTCTACTTTTATTTTGAAAAAATCTAAAGCTCATTGGTTAACCTAGTTTTGATGCCTTAACATACCTTTATCTTCTTGTAAAAAATGAAATGACAAGTGGGGGACTGGTAATAATTCCAATGCTAGAAATATCTGAGCCACTAGGGAGCTTAAGCAAAGGATGAAAACAATGGTAATGAAAATATTAATTGTGATCATTTATGACATCAAATAAGTGTGTGTGTGTGT
>NW_005308667.1:0-820 GCF_000412655.1 Myotis brandtii
CAACCAAGAAATGTACTGTGCAGTCACATGCCCCCTTCACTCTAGTATTAACATCTTGCGTTATCTGCAAAATAGCAAAGCCAGGAATGTGACATTGCTACAATCCAAAGAGTGCATTCAGTTTTTACCAGTTATACAGTCCCTCACTTGTGCATGTATTTGTGTGTGTGTGTAAATCTATGCAATTTTCTTACATGTATATTCATGCAACTGCCACCACAATGAAGATACAGACTGCCATCATCAAAAGGCTCCCTGATGCTACTTTAATAACATTCTCACCCCTCCCATCTCTAACCCCTAGCAACCACACATATGTTTTCCATTTTTATAATGTCATTTCATAAACATTATATAAATGGAATCATACAATATATATTCATTTTAAATTTATATTTTCACACATTGTAATTACCTTCAAGTTCATCCAAGTTGTTCCATGTATTAATAGTTGGTTCCTTTTAATTGTCGACTAGTATTTCATGGCAAGATTGTATCATATGTTTGTTAAATTATAGAATTATAGAAAAAAATTTACTTTTTATTTCATCTTTAAGCACTTCAAATATGTCATCTGTTGTTTACTGAATTCAGTAGCATTGATTCTGGTGAGAATATTTGGTTCTCCTTACTTTGATTTTCTCTACATAATGTGTCATTAATTCTTTTCTGTTTAACCCGGTTATAAAAAATATTATGTTTAAGGGGATGAGGGGAAATAGAAGAGGATAAAGAAGGAATAAATGGCAATGGAAGGATACTTGACTTGGGGTGGTGAGCACTCAATACAATATACAGATGATATATTATAGAATTGTAC
>NW_005308668.1:0-820 GCF_000412655.1 Myotis brandtii
TCATGGATGCTAATCTGTGAGTCAGAGTTTCTTCATAAATACAATAAGCATCATAATATGGATTTCCACTTTAATATAACATTTACTATTTTAGGAAGTAAGAAAATAGATAAGAAAAAGGAGAATCAATAGTGGTACTGTTTATTTATTTACTAACACACATTCATGCCAATTGGCTAATATGTCCGTGAAATCTCTCAGCTATGCTGGAACTACAGTTCTCAAAGAGTCAGCAATAAACATCAATTCAATTTTATCTGCTGAAGTAGGGAGAAGCATAGAGTTAATACTGAATGGCAGATTTTGAACTTCTGTAATTATGTTTTGCTTTGGTAGTACTAAATTGTCTTGTAGTCTCTGAGCATAGACAAGTCTGACAATAGTGATAAGTATGCCAGAAATGTACTCCATACTTAGGGCAAAATAGCCCTGAACTAAAATTAAAATGGATCATGAAGAGTTATATGTGTAGAATCAATATTTGACTATACTCAGATATTACAATATTGTTATAGACATAAGTTTCAGTTGCACTGATGTGATGTGTGCTTTTATCTCTGTAACTCCCTATTGCCTACAATGATAGGTATACACATCTTTATCTTATGCCATTCTTTGTTTTTCTGCATGCTTTTCAAATATGTGTTTTAATCCATGTTTATTCTTTGTGTCTACAGAGAGGTTTTCTATCAGTTAATTTTTATATTTACTTTATCTACCAGGTCATTGACCAAGTTGAAATATCCTTAGTGTCTTTTAAATTATCAACACTCTACTATGCACCTATAAAAAGGAAGGAACTCCTACCATTTGCAACAGC
>NW_005308669.1:0-820 GCF_000412655.1 Myotis brandtii
TTGTGGACAGGCATTGTCTTGAGGACCACACTTTGAGAAGCACTGCCCAAAGGCCTCTACATCCTTTTATCATCCTTAGATATCTGCTTCTTATCCCAAGATCTCCTTTAAAACTTCATGGTTATTAATGTTTCCTCTAGCACATCTGGGAATCTAATCTCACTTGTTGCACATTTCAGTATGAGACATACTGATTACTTATTCTGATAACGAATGAAAACACACTCTTAGCTTGGTTTCTTCCCACCTCTTTGGGAGAACTTTCTTTCCTCTCAGATCTTTTCTTTCCCAGCACCTTAACCTGGTATTCCATATGGCTCCATCCTTGACTTACTTGCTTTTCTACCTCTAGCCATGAAGATTTTATTAATTTTTCTGATTTCAACTATTATCCCTAAATATCCCATTTCCATGCGTAACCTAGATAGAGTCAGGTTCTCTCACCAGTTTCCTTCTCTCACACAGACATTTTAAGTCAAATTCATTATTCTTCCAACTCAAACCACTTGAAATATTTACCCAAAGTTCCTACATTGTCAAGTTCTGCAGCAGATTTAAGTTCAAGCAAAACAAAGTCTCTTCACATAAACTGCCTTATGGCATGGCCTCTGGATTCAGATAGCACTGGGTTTAAGCTCCTCCATGAATAACTGTGCTATTTAGTCTCTAAAATTCAGTTTCTTTATGTGAAAATATGGCGCATACCATAACACGTATTGTTATAATTAAGTGAAATAATGGATGTGAAATGTCTGGCACACAGAAAACACTCAATAAATGTTACTATTGTTGTCATAGTTATTAAGATTAACTTCCCCTA
>NW_005308670.1:0-820 GCF_000412655.1 Myotis brandtii
GAAGGAAATGCATTCCTAGTTATAGTACCGTTGTGTTGGATCAATGACATAAACCATCTAACAGATCCAGTGAACCATGGTTCAGATGGCTTTTGTGTTACTCCAGGGAACAAGTCCCACTCTCACTTTACTTCCACTCTTCTTAAACTTCAAAACAATGCTAACGTTCCATGTTTAACAGAAAACTAAGCACCTAATACCTATTGGTTACTTATTTGACACTGGGCCCCAGTGGGTGGGGCCTACACCCTATCAAGATCGTGTCCACCCGTCTTGTCAAGTTAGCTTATATTCTAAAGCTTATATTCTAGTGTTATGATATATAGCGTGAATGTCTAAGACAAGCTATTTCTCCCCCCTTCTGAGTCGTACCTACAAGATGTACAGGGCAAAGCAACCGCCTCCACAGACCCCAAATGCAAAATATTCCTGGGAAGACAACCATGAAAACGAGTTGCCTAAAAGCACAAGATTGTGTCCTGAGACATTTCTGACAACTCGCACACCTCGTTCCTTCGGAGCCCCTGTACCAGCAAGTTCACAGTCCCATTTGTGGTAGATGTAGAGGTCAAGATCCCAATTCCCACTCAACCCCTACACACCACGTCACCTTCGAGTCGTTACTCTCTCGTTGAGTGGCTGCTTCTCTCAAAGGGATCTGCATTTGGTGTGAAATACATCACGTCCTGGCTGAGGAATTTAATAATATAAGATGGTATGAAACCAATGCATGCCACAGAAAGCCTGAATAGTTTCTTAGCCTGGCAGATAAATAATTTTGACAAAATTGGGAAACCAGCGTCATCTCAAGTAAACTTTA
>NW_005308671.1:0-820 GCF_000412655.1 Myotis brandtii
TTCACATCTATGTCTATACAAATGACATGGAATAAATGGACTTCCTACTTTGTTCCATATATTCTTTTAAATGTATGGAAATGAGTGTCATAGACTACCTTCCCTGTGCATGTTACCTGGCCTCAGGTCACATGATCCTGGTCACTCTTCCTTGAATCTGTTCTATTTTAAAATCCCCTCAGATGTGCTGCCCCAGAAGGGCATCACGGTGTGGGAATGCAGCCCGGGGCATGATGAGCACGTCCCCCTCTGTCCGGACACGTCACTCCACTGACCGAGCTGGCAGACTGAGCAGCACAGCAGGCTCTTCGGATTCCGATTCTGCTATTCCAAGTACTTGTCATCATTTCTAGTTTTATGATAGCACAGATCTGGTCATCATCCTCTCCCTCTTCTTTCCCAAATCATTTATCAAAGTGTTGGACAAGGCCGGGATGAGGATGAACCGATAGAGATCTCAGGATATGCTGACATTTGTTCATTAATCTGCCCCACTGGGGAAGCTTGTTCAAGCAGTTATGTGTGAATCACCCAACAACACTCTGTCATCCAGCCCACATTCCCCCCCATCTGTTTCTGGGACTATTTGCTCTAGCTCTTCAGTGTGTATTACCTACTTTTGCTCTGTTACAACAGCTCATGTCATGTGCCTGACCGTGTCAGGTGCATGGCGGGCAGGGGCACAGCCCACTTTCCTCTTGCCGACTGCTGTGTTAAACATGTGCGAAGTGCTCAGTGAACTCTTAGATGACTGACTTTTTCAGCCATCCCACTCCATCAATATGCCTGCTTTCTTAATTATGCCTATTCTGACCCCATA
>NW_005308672.1:0-820 GCF_000412655.1 Myotis brandtii
AGGGTCCGTCAGAGCACTTGTATGTGGTCACAGCCATTTCCTGGTAGGGCTGGTGCTTGTTCTCACATGATTGTGAGGTAAGGCCATAGTGTAGTGGTGTGCTGTGTGATTTTGCAGAAAGAATGCATGTGTAAGACATGTCCATGTCTGTCATTGCCCACTGCTGTGGCTTGAAGGTTTTGGATGTATAACCACAGTGAGAGGTTCAGGAACAGGAGGTATGTATAGTATGAAAGTTTAGTAGTATGTGAATTGTTGGATATGTAATGGAGTGGTGATATAGTGTTTTTGTTACCTTTGTGAGTTGAGAAGGAGATGTCCTGGTTGGGCACAGCCTGTCACAGAGAATCTATGAAGTAAGAGAAGTCACTAAGAAGGGACCTGCTGGAGTCTCAAGGAGATAGCACCGTAGACTGAATCCATAAGTTTCAGATGGATAGTGTGGAGGGTGGCCGGTGCCATGTTCATGGGAATGTTGCAGAGACTGATATTTGTGTCCCTAGCTGAGTGTATCCCCAAATACCCTTGTGTAGCCCTCTAAAGCCACTGTCATTGCAAGGAGCCAGACTAGGTAGTACTGAAGTGTGCCACGTTATCCTAGTGTTTGAAGGCAGTTTGAAGGGGATCACCCTATTGTTTAGGAGCTTATCCCAGCACCAACGAGCCCAAAGTCATTGGAAGTGTTTGTCTGTTTTTAAGGAAATTGTGTTGTTTTCTGAGAACTTAATAGGGTTCTGGAGTAGGCGAGAGAGTTTGGGGCATCCCTGAGGTCTCTTTTTCTTTTGAGTGTCCTGGACTCCATGATGTGGGTGGGTGGGTG
>NW_005308673.1:0-820 GCF_000412655.1 Myotis brandtii
TTCATATGTAATAATGATAGTGAGGTATAGGTATAGTAAAAAGAGAATATATCTATCCAAATAAATGTTGCATTAAATGTCAGTTGGCTTTCTAAGGTGATTGTAACAAGGGTAAATCATGTTGTGGCATTAAGGCTATGTGAAATTAGTAATTTATTTTTTTAAATCAAAACTGTCTCTTTGATCAGATTTCTTATAGAAAAGATATGCAGGACACCCACATGTATAACGCAGAGCTCAACAGACCAGACATCAAGATGGCAACGCAGATCTCCAAGATCGTAAGCAATGTAATTGCTCTTTCTTATCTTGAGCGGAAATGATTTCTTATTTTTGCAGGAACAAAGCATGGCTTTGGCAGTTTCATGGTTAATTTAATGAGTGAAATTAATCGTCTCAATTTTTAAATCTGAATTATGCATTTAATCCTGTAAATAATTTGGGTATATGCAGAAGCTGCTAAAACTCAGCTTGACTATGGCTAGTATTACCATACTTTTTGATCAATATATAGATATATAGTATTCAGGTATAAGACAGCATTCAAATGTTCCAGTTTGAAAGTCAAGTTGTTAGTAATCTGGTCCCATATTATCTCTTACCTCACCTTGTCCAAAAGAACTTCACTTGGCCTTGTTCTTATCTTGTTGCTGTTCATTTGTAGATTCTGTTCTGCCAACATTTACCCTTGCACATTTCCTACACCACAGAGCTATTTCTTATGTTCTCTAAAACATCCTCCTTGATTAATATTTTTTTGAACATTCCTAATACCTGGTTTAAAATGATGTCTTAACTTGAACCAAATACTTAAGTAATA
>NW_005308674.1:0-820 GCF_000412655.1 Myotis brandtii
CCAGCCCCCTCAACCCTGGGTCCCTGAGGACAGAGACTTCCATTCGAATTGAGATGCCACTTCGGTGCTTAGTACATGGATGAATTATGACAATAAGCCCTGGGAAATGGCCAGTGAGTACCACAGCTGTGACTGGCAGGGAGCCTCCTGGGCTAGGGAAGTAATTTAGCATCCTACCCTTCCTCAGGTCGAGTGTCCACTCACTGCCTCCTCCGAGAAGCCTTCCCTGATTGTGGTCCAGGTTAGATACCCCTCCCTTGGGCTCCCCTAATACTGCGGCTCCCCTCTCACGGTCCTTGTACTCTGGGACTGTAGTTGCCCGACTTGTTCCTTGTATTTATTTAACAAACTCATATACAGCACTTTCTATGTGCAGACCCCCATCTAAGTACTTTACAAATATTGGTTCGTTTGATCCGCATAACAACCCTATAAGGTAGCAACTGTGATCGGCCCCATTTTGCAGATGAGGAAACTGAGACACTTCCTGGTTAAGTGACTTGGTCAAGGTCACACAGGCAGGGAATTCAGACCTGTCTCCCCCTTTAGCCTGTGAGCTCCCAGGGGATAAGGACCTCGTTCCCTCACTGTTGCATCCTGGGAGCGAGCAAGGTGTCTGGTGCGCAGAGGCGCTCAGTACATGCTTGGCACTAAGTGCTTTCACATATGAACCGCAGGTCTGCTGCTGAGGCTCAGCTTAAAATCCCATTGGTCCCCCTGAACACTGAGGCCCTTGCCCTCCACCAACCCTGCCTCCCACAGGACAGGACTCCCCATGAAAGTCACATCCTGTGGGGAAGCCCATGGGTGTGGGGAGAAC
>NW_005308675.1:0-820 GCF_000412655.1 Myotis brandtii
GAGAGAGAGAAACATCCCTGTGAGAGAGACACATCAATTGGCTGCCTCCTGCACCAGACCCAACAGGGACCAGGGATCAAACCTGCAACCCAGGTACACACGCCTTTGACCGGGAATTGAACCCTCAACCCTTCAGTGCTCGGGCCGACACTCACACCAGCCAGGGCTTGTACAATTGGGGTTTTGAAAACCCCCAATTGTCTACCCAACAATGTAAAATTCCAGGATTTCCTAGCAACGGCAGCATGCAATGAGAATACCTAGTGCTAAACTTGGAAACGAGAGGAACATTCGCATGTAACTGGGTTTTATAAAGCAATACTTGCTCCAGGAACTGGGCGCCTAGAAAATGTAATCAACTGCAAAGGGACCATTGCTGCGATGTGTGCACGTTGAAGAGTTAAACGGTTTGCAAGACTTGGACCAGAAGGGTCGCCTGGTTTCTCTCAAACGAAGTTGCTTCAGCAAGAGTTACCTAAGTGCAAGCACGCCCAGGTGACGTTTTTATATTTCCAGGAAGCCCTCGTGCCAAGATTCGGCCCACAGAGAATGATCAAACCTTCAAGAAAACTCCCCAGAGCAGGAACTGAGACGGGGAAATAAGACGTTCTCACTTCACGGGTGCATTTAGCGCCAGCGCTCACGTTGTAAGAGCTGCTGGGGAGTCAGGCCTTGGTCCTGACAGAGGGTGTGTTAGAGAACCCACAGCTCCCCATTTTCTGCACGGAGGAGAGAGGGGTCTTCCCAGAGGTCAGAAGGCAGGTGTGGCCCCGCTGGTATTACCTTTGGACCAGGAGGTCACGGTTCGATTCCTGGTCAG
>NW_005308676.1:0-820 GCF_000412655.1 Myotis brandtii
AAAATGTAAACTCCATTTTGGTTATTGTCAATGCAAAATTGCTTTGGATGATGGAAATTCTATTGCATTGTTCTTTCCTAATTACTTAGAGTGCATTTAGTTTCTGTGATTACATAGTCACTTAATTAAATAGGTAAAAGTTAGTGAATTGTTCCTGAGTCTTTAAGAATAATGTGCTCCCAATTACTGGGAAGGATTTTTGAGCTAAAAAGAGAAGAAACTGCCTCTTATTTAGCACTCTACGATGTGTCAGGCCTCTCCTATATTTTTTCTCATTTTAACCTTACCAACCTGAAAATAAGACTTGTAATTCCCACGTCTTCGATAAAGAAGCTTGTTCTCTCAGCTCTGTAATGACTCTTAAGACCCCATCACCCCATCTGTAACTCTACCTCACATCACAACAATCAAATTTGCAGTTAAGGAATTGAATTTGACACAAGTGACTATGACTTTCAGCCACTTTATTTCACTTTAAAACACACTCTCTATATTCATTTTGAATTGCTCCATGCGACAGATTCCCTCCTCCATCGTTAATTGAAAAGACGGGTCTGAAAGATAGCTTATTTCCTGTGTCTGAGGAAGCGAAGTACTCACCAGTGATTTCAGGACGTTTCATTAAATGTATGTCTTGTAAAGTTAACATCGGCTATTTCTGTGTCCTTCCCAGAAATATTAGAAACTGACCATCATGGCTGCCTCGTCAGAACCTGAGTTTCCATTCACATCAACTCTGCCTCCTTTCCTCCTGAGTTATACGTCCCTGGTCACACACCTCACCGTGTGCAAGTGGAAAAAGGTGCCAGGCAGTGCTGAG
>NW_005308677.1:0-820 GCF_000412655.1 Myotis brandtii
GCGGGGGGGGGCAGGGAGGCTGAGCGCCGCGGGGTCCCCACCTGGGGAGAAGAGGGAGATGGCCTGCATGAGCACGTACTCCTCCTCGCGCAGCCGCAGCTCCTTCAGCATGTAGTGGAACTTCAGCATGGGCTCCAGCAGCAGCTGCTGGAAGCCCCCTGTGGGTGGGTGCGGCATGAGGACCCAGTCCCAGGCCTCCCTCACCGAGGTCTTCTGCCCTGCGGTCCCAGGACACGCACATCCCGGCTGGCTCCTCTCCCCTTCCCTGCTGATTCCCTCCCTCTGCCAGGGCAGGCAGGAGGCTCTTGGGCACCTGCAGGGTCTTCCAAGCAGTAGGACAGCCGGCCACACTCCCAGGTCCCGGTCTCCGCGTTGAACACCGTGTTGAACCTCAGCTGGCACAGCTCAAAGGCAGCGCCCTTCAGCAAAGAGATCTGGTCCTCGATGGGCAGGTCCCTGGCAGAGGGGATGAGAGGGGAGGCTGGGAGGGGAGCCGCCACTGGCCAGCCCCACTCCCACATCCAGAAATCGGGGGAGAGGGCAGGGGGAGGATGGGCTCCCTGCCCCTTTCTCCAGCCTCCCCCACCTCAGGGACTCCCCACTGACAGACAGAGTTGGCGTCCCTTCCAGCCTAGCCCCCTCTCCTCCAACTCCCTGCACAGCCACTGACCCACAGCCGATGCCTTGGCTCCTGGTCCCTGGCCTCATACTTCCTGCCTCGATTTCCCCACTTGGAGTGATTGCCTCTTTAGCTTCACTTGAGTAAACCTGCTAATCCTTCAGGCCAAGCTGTCTCTGCCTCCTAGACGTCTGTCCGGGG
>NW_005308678.1:0-820 GCF_000412655.1 Myotis brandtii
GGCTTCGGAGGAAGGCGAAGAGGCTGCTGGGTCAGGAGCACAGCATTCTGACAGCAGAGGGAGGGAGAGGAGGCTGCAGTGGTGGGTGGGGGAGAGGACCAGTGAAAGAGCCTGGACTTAGTCCTGGGGGTATTGGGAGCCACGGGGGGGCACTTGAGCAGGGAGTATTTTTATTTTAGAAAAATGGCTGTGACTACAGTGAAGAGATGGGTCTCAGGAGAGCAGGGCAAGAGGCAAGAAACAGTTGCCGAGGTTCAGGGGACAGACCAGGGTGGCGGTGAGCCGGGAGCGGAAGGATGGATCCCGAGGAGGGGAGAGCCCGGGGCTGAGGGAGCTGGAAGCGGCATCTGGGCAGATCGGGGCGTAGCCAGTGCAGCCCCGAAACGAACCACCAGATCAGAAACCCCAGACAAAAGACCGAATAGAGGGAGATGGGCCTGTGGACCTCAGAATACAAATTATTTTTGCCACTTTGCTTTCATGCCTCATCTTTAAATATTAATACGCAATGATGTTTAAGAGCTTAATGTTGTGTCAGGCGCTCTCCTGAGCACGTCGTGTGCATTAACTCATCAAGTCCTCACCACAACCCGTGGAGGGGGATACCTTTTATCATCTCCGTTTTGCAGAGAGAGAAGCAGCAGCACAGAGAGAAAAAGTACATTGCCAAGTTTCCCCAGCTAGCAAGCGGCTGGGCCTGGATTCGAACTCAGACAGTCTGGTTCCGGAGGCTGCGCTTTCTTCTGCCAAAAACAGGCCGTTTGTTTAAAGCCTGCTTAACATCATCTATTTATAAAGCCCTGTGATAACAGAAAGGGAA
>NW_005308679.1:0-820 GCF_000412655.1 Myotis brandtii
GCTTATTGACATGCACAAAAAAATTAGACAAATGGGACTATACCAAACTTGAAAACTTCACATCAAAAGAAACAATGAACAGAGTAAAAAGGTAGCCTATGTAATGGGAGAAAACAACTTCAAATCATATATCAAACAAGGGCTTAATATACTGAATATGTAAGAAACTCCTACAACTTAACAACAAAAATTAATAACCCAATTAGAAATTGGGAAAAGAACTTGAATACACATTTCTCCAAAGAAGATACACAAATTACTGATAAGCACATGAAAAGATGCTCAACATCACTAATAATCAAGGGAACATAAATCAAAACCACAGGGAGATATCACCTCCCACCCATCAGGAGTGCCAACATCAAAAGAACAGAAATTACGTGTTGGTGAGGGTGTGGCAGAGTTGGAAACCTTTAGCACTGTTGAACACTCCACATCTGGAGGTTCCTCAGAAAATTAAAAATATAATTATCATATGATCCAGCAATCTCACACTTCTGGGTATATGTATATATCCAAATAATTCAAAACAGGATCTTGAAGAGATCTTTGCACATCCATGTTCATGACCGCACAAGAGAGGGAAGTAACCCAATTATCCATTGACAGGTGAATGGATAAATAACATGTAGTATATACATACAATTTTTATTCAACCTTAAAAAATAAGGAAATCCTATCAGACTACAACATGAATGAACCTCGAGGACATCTGTGCTAAATGAAGTAAGTCAGGTGCAAAAGGACAAATACTGTATGATTCCACTCATATGAAACATCTAAAATAGTCAAAATCATAGAAACCGAAAATAGAAAGGGG
>NW_005308680.1:0-820 GCF_000412655.1 Myotis brandtii
TTGAGTACAATAGGATAACTAAACTGGTAGGAAGTCAGGCTGGAGTAATCAGAAGTTACAGCCTCTGCCAACAAACCTGCCTCTGAAAAATAATTATCCAGGTTGCCCTCAATCCCATTACAGTCTCCCTGAATGATAAGTGAGTAGGCATCATCTGACAATGTCATAGGATGAAGTGAGAAGCTTCAAAGGCAAACTTTTATTCTTTCCCAATTTACATAACTATACTAAATCTAATTCCCATGTTTCATGAACAGGAGGAGCCTGGCTAAATTATTGGGGAAAATCTACTTTATTGCTTGTGTATCAGCCTTTAAAAGGATAGTCTAGTCCAGAGTCAGGAAGGTGCGCAATCCTTCAGAAAAGCAAAAATAACAAGCTCACCAATAAGACCATTTACAATTGGGTATTCACTCTCCTGAGCTGTTTATCTCAATGTTACATCGTGCTTGTCATTTTGAAAGGCATTTTTCCTTTTAAAATCCTATCTGTTTTTGAATACAGTAAAACTATATTCTAATATGGCAACAATTGCTATAAATTTTTGTTATTTACTGAAATCACACTATTGTGTCTATTGTTTCTACTTTATATTCAACAATAAATTGCTTGAAGTGTGGGTTAGTGTATAAATATCCCACCAGAAATTAAATGGTTGTCAAAAATGTTTTGGGGAAAATTGCATTGAAGCATAAACAAAAACACTGTGTGATTTGTCATTGAGCCTGCTCAAATCTCTAGCAATGTATAGAAAGTCAGAGAGGGGAGCCCTTTCCCAAGCAGCTCTCTAAGTGTGTGTGTGTGTGTGTGTGTGTGTGTG
>NW_005308681.1:0-820 GCF_000412655.1 Myotis brandtii
AAAAAAAAATCCTGTACTAGATAATATCAATTCTCATGATAATGAGTTTAATATTGTGGTGGAGTTTCAAATGCCAATATCACCTGGTGTGACTGTTAACAAATGGAATCCTCCATGTGTGAAAATTTCATGATGATGCAATCTGTGCTTCCAACATATTTCAATACATAGCAAGTGATTCTGGGTAAGACTTTTCTAACCAGTCTTCAGATGTCATTGAACTTCATTACCATCGGATGACCTCCTCAAAACCAGTAACAGGTAGTGGCACAACTTTCTGCAAAGGAGTAAATGAATTCACTTACTATCCTTGTGAAATGTGTGTAATTATGCATAGGTGAACAGCTGTTTGTTTACTGTGCTGTATAGAGGATGAGATATTCAAGTCACAAATAATGTCTAATCTATTGGAAAGGACATTGAAGATGGCTACTGTGTAAACAGGCATTTTGGAGCTGGATGGCAAATGTCAACATTCCAAGTACATGAGCAACTGCGTTTTCATATCTTTCCTATGGCTTGTAGTTTTATAATTAGTCCAATGAGCAATGGCAATATTACAAAGAGGCTATTAATCTAAACTCATGATTTAATTCTACATTTAAAAAAACCCACCCTCTTTGCTGGTAGCTGAAGCTAAAATTCAGAACCCAACTTAAAAATCAATTAATAATTTAAAATCAAATGAAACAACCAGGCAGTGTGGCTTAATGGTTGAACATCAACCCATAAAATAAGAGGTCCCGGGTTTGATCCCTCATCAGAGCAGATGCCTGGGTTGTGGGCTCAATTCTCAGTAGGGGGCGTGCAGGAGGCAGCC
>NW_005308682.1:0-820 GCF_000412655.1 Myotis brandtii
GCCCTGGAGGTGCCCACACTCCCCCTGCCCAGCAGCAACCAGTCCTGCAGGCCTCCCGAGCGGGCACGTCCATCTGGACCACTTAATTTCCACTCGTTCACTTCTCTGGAACAGCAGCTACATGTGCCTGTGTGGATAGAGATGGAGCTAGGGCCCAAGGAAGAGGGAAGGAAGAGGGAGAAACTGCTTGCCTTTCTCAGGAGATGGGTCTTACCACTGCTCTTCCACACACCAAGTCCTAGACGGCATTGTGTCCGGCTGATGTGAGGACACTGGGACGTGGACAGGTGAAAGGACGTGGCCAAGGCCATTAGTAGGTAGCCACAGCTCCTGACCCAGAATCTGACTTTATATCTCGATCTCTGACCCTACCACCAAAGACTAAGCACAAAGACCCACGGCTGCCAAACAGGTTCTCAGTAATGTGGTCAGACACCCAGTACCCTGGGGAGGAATCTGTGGCTGTCCTCAGGAGTCTGTTTGTAACAAAGCTACAAAAGGGTTAGGCTGCCGGGCTGACATCTTACAGGATGGGTATGTTTTAAGAGTCTTTTCACTGCAAGTGACAAAAGCACAACTCAAAATGGCTTTAGGAAAAAAATGTATTGGATCATTTAACTGATTCAGGTACGGCTGCATCAAGGAGTTCACACAGTGCCATTGGGTACATGTCTCCTTTTGTTTTCCTCTTGATTCTCATCCAGGCTCTCCTCCTAAGGGGAAACCTGTTCACAGGCAACTCCAGGGATCACCCTGCCACTAGCCCACCCCAGCATAAACATTGCGTGTTTCCCGATATAAGTTTAGCAAACATCTTGAG
>NW_005308683.1:0-820 GCF_000412655.1 Myotis brandtii
ATGGCTGCAGCTATAGGGGGCAAGTGGTGATGTGGGAAAGGAAGTTTACAAAGATAAGCTGGGGGCCTCCCTAAGGAACCGCAAAGCCTTGCTCAGGACTTTGCCTCTTTTCTATGCCAGGGAAGTTACTGAAGGGTTTTGAACAGAGGAGCGATATGGTGTGACCCGTGTTTTAGGAATATTGTGGGCAGCCTGTCCTACAATATACCAGCCATGCCAGGGCCACACAGTCTCCCCCCTCCCCTACCCCTGCTGCAGGAGGAGGCCAGGCTGGCCAGTTTACAGCACCTGTGGCAGCCTGCAGCGTGGCTCCCTCTGGACCCCCAAGGTTTCCCTTGGCAGTTAAACTGAAGAGATGGACATGCATGGGTTGAGTAACACAGTAGCAGAGAACTTGACCATCCTCCTCCTGTCTAAGGCTGGAGTGGAAGATCTAACAATAGCTGCTGGGCAGCTCTCACTGGGCTCCACGTGCACTGCAGGACTGAGTAGCCAGGAACCTTATCCTTCCACACAGAACTGATGCAGGCCCATCTCCCCACTAGACATGAGCTTCTCTAATCAGAGGTAGAGTAAAATGTGGCAAACCCGCAGTCCCAATTCCTTCATTTCCCAGCTTGTGATCCTCGGGTAAACCTTTTGGATTATCTAAACTTCAATTTCCTTATCTTCAAAGTGGGAATTATAATGCCTATCTCAAGAGGATCTTGAGGATTAAAACTCCTAGCCCGGTGCCCAGCCCAAAGCAAGTAATCAGTATTGTAGATGGAAAATCCTTTCCCTTCTGCTCCTCCAAGACAGGGAGTGAGACTTACTGGAC
>NW_005308684.1:0-820 GCF_000412655.1 Myotis brandtii
CTGGCCTTCAAGGCTTTGCACCTCCTCCTCCATTCTCTGCCATTAGCTCACAGTCCCCTTCCCCTCTCAGCTGATGTTCTCAGTGACCTACCAAACAGGTCCCTTTACTTGGAACATCTCTCCCTCTCCCCAGTGCCTTTCCAAATTCCACCCCCTCTACATGCCCCCCTGATCTTTTCTATCAGTCCCAAACCATATGGCTATGGTGCTTCTGTCTGCCTCTCCAATCAGCCCACCAAATCCGCACCATCACTGACTATGTGGGTTAGAGCAATAGGATGCCTCACACTTCTCCTTGGATGCTAGAACACTTTACACAGTTGACACTCAAATAATGTTTGCTAAACTGAATTGAATTTGAAGATAATTTCTGGTCTTTTGACTCTAACCTACCCAGACTTGGCATTCAAGAGGCACAGAAGTCATAATTAAGGAGAATCCTACAGGAATAAAGGGTGTCCTTGGGTATATGGAGAGGTACTGAGGACTCAGGCCGTGAAGAGCACGGTGTATCAATGAGAGCTGTGTAAGCTGACTGAGATCACAGCAATACGCCTGAGGGAGGCTCTCATCCCTACCTGCATGAGATGCCTGTGTGCGTGTTCATAGGAGGGCAGTGCTCCCTCCCCAATCAGTTCCGTGTCAAACAGCTCCGTGATCAGGATGTTGGCACGGCATGGCATGTCACCATCTGAGAAATACAAGGAAATAGCATCAGAAACAAGCAACAGACTAGAAAAAATATTAACAGCAACTAGATGCCAGATAAAAGGTTAATAAGTCATTAAAATGAAAGTACATATAAATACTGAAGTATTTA
>NW_005308685.1:0-820 GCF_000412655.1 Myotis brandtii
GAGGGGGGAGACATAATTTCTCATAACAGACACAATGTTCTTCTGGCCATGATAAGCATGGAAACCTTGGGAATCCTCCTCAAATGTGCCAATATTTTAGGTCAGATTTTGCCAAACTTAATGTAACCAATCTATACTCACAGTTCATATTTGACAAATAAAATGTTGTCAATTTTTGATAGTTAATTATGACTGACCTTTTAGTTTCATCAATAATTTTCTACTTTCTGGGTAATATCTTTCTGAATATATTAAGCAAAGGAGAATGCAAATCTGACTCAATGATGGCTAGTTTGTAGCCTTTTTTTCTAGGAAGAGAATGAAAATTCCAGAAGAAATGTTTTAAAACAGAAAGATGGAAATTACAGTCCCTTTAATGACACTAAGTTCCTGGCAGCCAAAGTGTGTGTAAGACTATCTGCAGCTACACCAGGAGTTTACTGTAATCTTGAGATGGTTTAAAATAATGAGCCCATGTAGCACAGGCTGAATGACATACTAGAAAGAGCAAACACCTAGACACAAATCCCCACTCTCTTACCTACCTGCGGTGGTCTTCAGAAAAATTCTAAACTTTTTGAGATCCAGTTTCATCAGCATAAAATTAGGATGGTCTTGCCCACTTTTCCTGGTTCTATAAGTTTCAAATGACAAAGAAACATGGGATAGTTCAGGGTACAAAATGTTCCAAAAATATTAGATGTTCAATAAACTTACTCATGTTTAATAACCATATTCTTGGAGTACGTATTTCATCTTTCACTACATTTGTCTTGCAGTTATAGTTTCAATGCTATTAGCAGTTGTATGTAATTCCTGT
>NW_005308686.1:0-820 GCF_000412655.1 Myotis brandtii
TTTTTTTTTAATCTTAAAACCACCGTATGCATTACCTATTTCTAAATCTCATTTTTGGGAAGAAACCAAGGCTCAGAAGCTTAATAAACTCAAAATATTCATTGATGCTGGGGTGAATTGCCAAAGTCACACAACTCACTATTAAATTCTGAAGAAATAAATGAACAATAAACCCAGCACCAAATAAATGCTTTTTAGAAAACAAAAATAACAATACGATAATGACAAAAAATAGTGCTGAAAGATCCAAGATGGTGGCAGAGTAGGTTGAAGTTACACTCACCTCCTCCCAAAACCAAACTGGAATTACCACCACAATATAGAACAATCAACCTGAACAACCAGCGGAAGACTAGCTGAACAGAGGTCTAATAATCAAGGATCTGCAGAAGAAGCCACATGCGGCTGGTAGGAAGGGTGGAGATGTGAAAAGGACGGGCTCAGCACCCAAGAGCAGCGGTTGAGAATCTGCAGAGACATCTCAGCTGTCAAGGTCCCTCCTGAGGACCGTGGAGTCTCGACCCCATGCCAGGCTCCCCAGTCCAGAGCACCAGAGATGGCAAGAGGAGCCCACATGACATCTGGCTGTGAAAATGAGCCGGATTCTGTCTGTCAGAGAGAGACAAGCATCTGCTAGAAATCCAGGCACCTTTTTAAAAGGCCAAAATCTTGTTTTCAGCCACTCACCCTGGGCCCGGCAGAAGGAGGGCTATTTGGAGTGCACTTGAATTGTGTAAGGGGAGATTGGGTTGTGTAGCTCCAATGACAGAGCTGAAGAAACAGCTGCCAGGGTCCCTGTGCTGAGTTTCTCTCCCACATC
>NW_005308687.1:0-820 GCF_000412655.1 Myotis brandtii
ATGATGATAATTTCTTGCCCATCTGTACCATTTTATTGCCTAAGAAATAGTTAAGGGAAGTAATATTTTCAGTGATGTCAGTGGGGCCAACAGAAATAGTATATGGTACTTTTTGTTGTGTTTTTTTTTCTTTGCTTTTAAAGAAAATTGGTGGGTACAAAGCTATGTAACTTTATTTCACACTACATACTATAGTTTGTGATTTAGATTTGATTTTTATCCTACTATAAATTCATAATGTCTAGGTAGTTCAGAGTTTGTTTTTTCATTTTTGTTGGATTAAAATACTGTATAAGAACTTGTGTACTTTAAATTTATATGAGAATTATATTTTCTATGCTGAGTTTTAGAATTAATTAAACACTTTAGGTTTTCTTTAAGACATTCCTTATAGTCTTAAGAATTATTTGAAAACATGGTTCTAGATAGAGATGGGAGTGTGGTTTTTAAGAAACTCCACTTAGTGAGCATTTTCTGTGTTGCAAACACTTTTTCTCCACCAGGCTTAATACATGCATGCATGGTCTTATTTGATCCTCATAATAGTCAGGTGTTCCTATTCTGTAGGCAAGGAAACAACCTTAGAGAGAGGTAGTGGAGTCTGATAAGCCTTATTCTTCCTGCCGCTGGACCCCTTGCTGGCATACATATGACTTTAAATAAAAAATACTTTAAAAAATCAAAAAGGCCTTGCTTTCTACACCCTCAGTTGCCTTACTGGGTGCCCCTCCTTACAGCCTGGGAACATCTCTGAGGAGGGAGTGGCTGTGTACTAGTATGAGAACCTCTTAAGAGGTGAGAGCATCATCTGGCCTTAGGA
>NW_005308688.1:0-820 GCF_000412655.1 Myotis brandtii
CAAGCCTTCCCTATGTTACCTTTTGGATATCTCCATCCCATCTTTCCACTTGAAACCTACCCCTGACGTGCCTTTGAGCCTAGTTTGAAAATGCTGGTGGGGGCACAACAGTTTTTTTTTTATCTGAGCCCCTCACCTCCCTAGAGATCCAATATTCAGACAAACTCTCATACATTCTGGTAATATTTTCTGATTTCCCACTATTTACCAGGATAGTTGATTTCACAGACATTATCTCATTTAGGCTTCAAATCAACCATGCAACGTAGATGCCATTATTCTCATTTTACAAATGAGGAAAGGAATGTCAAGTTAAGTATCATGCTCAAGGCCACATGCTAGTAAGTGGCGAGTCCACACTTCAGCCAGTTCTTCAGACCCCAAATGTGGCACTTTCTCCTTGTTCCTTATAGTCCTTTATGTGAAAATAACCTGGTATCCTGGTATCCAGGTATCCTGATATGGTCAACCAAGTATGTCCTGAGTACCTACTGTGTGTTTACCATTGTATCAGGCATGTTCAAAGAGTCATCATTTATTAAGCACTGACTGTGTGCAGAGTGTTAAATTCATTAATGTAGCAAATGAATGGAAGATATGATTCCCATTGTTCAGGATTTTATCTTCTCACTTGGGAATGAAGGGAAACACATACATAAGCATATATATATGCACATGCAGACATACACACACCTACAAATAAATACAGTAGGTGCAGGTTAGCTTGAAGAATGTAAAAAAAAAGTGTCATAAAATGTCTAATAGTTTCTGTAACAACCGTAATATATTATTTCAACTGCTTTGAAGAACTTTGTGAAAA
>NW_005308689.1:0-820 GCF_000412655.1 Myotis brandtii
ACTAGTGTGGCTTTTCTCTTAGATGTCCTCCCCAGATAGAGCCACTCTAATGCAAGAGCCAAGGTAAAGGTTTAAGATGAAGTCCGTGACTTCCACCTGACCCAAATGTCACTTCCCAACAGGGGGTTCACAGAGGTCAAGACACTGAATAAAATATCTATCGGTAAAAATGTTTAGACTAGGGAGGTCATCTGAGTTTCAGTCTTGCCTGATCCAGCATGCTGTGTGAATGTGGAAGAGTCACTTAACCTCTCTGAGCCTTGGTTTCCTCATGAATAACAGGAAGACTATCACCCTCTCTGTCCCTTGGAGTCTTATCAAGCAGCTTTAGTGTCAGAGCTCTGGAATGCACGTAGCACTTTACAAATACAAGAATTTGTTTCTCCTAAAAAATATGTTCATTTCTGTCTTGTTGATAAAGGTTCAAAGCAGGCACACACCAGCTGAGGTATTAAAACTGTCGGAGGCCCTTGCTTGAAAAGCCCTGGATTAACAAGGGGTATAGGAAGAAATCAGCATTGCTGTGCTAAGGGAGAAAGCAAGGGCCTGAGTTTTTCATTATCTAGTTCAAGGACCTTTGACTAATCCCCAAGAGTGTCCAAATAGATTCCACTTCTGTTTGCATAAGGGAAGAGGGAGGACTGAGACCAGAAGAGGATGGAAGAGAATAACATTAGCCAAGTAGCTGCCTCAAAATTGCATTTTCCCCCTCTTGCTCCATCCCCCAGTCCTGTTTGTGAGCGCCCTCACAGTTACCCTTGCTCAGGAGTGAGCATTTTTGTGCAGAGTTCAATATATCAACAAAATGGCAAAAAAATAA
>NW_005308690.1:0-820 GCF_000412655.1 Myotis brandtii
AAAAAAAATTTGTTGAGATGAAATTGAAGTACACTAAATTGCACGTATTTAAAGTGGACAATTAAGTCAGTTTGGACATGTGTATACTAATGAAACCATCATCACAATAAAGATTAGAAACATTTCTGCCACTCCTAAATGTTTTCTGTGCCCCGTGGTAATCCTACCCTCTACTTCATCCCCAGCAACAATTGATTTGCTTTCTGTGCTATAACTTAGTTTGGATATTTTATAATTTGAAAACTTTCCAAAGCATCAAGGATATTAAACTTAAAACCATGAGACACACTACAAACCCACCAGGACAACTAAAATTTAAAAATGGACCATGTGTTGGTGAGAATGTAGAATGAGTGGAACTCTGTTTCATTGTCAGTGTGAATACAAAATGGTATAACCAGTTTAGAAAAAAGTTTGACAGTTTCATATAAATGTGTACATGCACCTACCATAGGATCTAATCATATTACTACTAGGCATTTTTACCCAAGAGAATAAAAAACCAATGTTCACAAGAAGACTGTTACACAAATGTTCATAGCAGCTTTAGTTGCAATAGGCAAAGGCTTATAATAGCCCAAAAATTTATCCACAGGTAAGTGAATAAATAAACTGTGGCATAATCATGCAATGACACACTATTTGGCAATAAAAATGGATAATTACTAATACGTGCAGCAAAGAAAGAATCTCAAAATTTCTATGCTGATGACTGGCTGGTGTGGTGCAATGGTTGAGCATCAATCTATGAACCAAGAGGTAATGGTTTAATTCACGGTCATGTGGTCAGGGCACATGCCCGGGTTGCAGGCTCAATCCC
>NW_005308691.1:0-820 GCF_000412655.1 Myotis brandtii
AAGTAAAATGCAATGTCTGTAAAGAAGAGGGGGCACTTTAGTGACGTCTGTTTGTTTTCTTGGAGTTTTCACCTGCAAGTCTATACTAATTGGCCAAAACAAACAATGCCAGCACAACTGTCCTCTCAGCAGCTGCATGCTAAATCCCACACGCTCTTCAACCGGAAAAGCTGGTCAATCTCAAGATAGATAATGAGCAAAATAGTCTGAAGTTGTGGCGTTTAGGGGAGGGGAAGGGTTGCTCAAGCCCACTTATCACCCTGCTGAGTTTTGAAAGACTGTGGGAAAAGTGACTCTCCTAGTTCACGGAGCCCACCCCCTCCTTTCCAGCTAAATGGAATGCTTTGCTATGCAAATAACAAGTCAGATCTCAAAGGAAGTGAAGGACTCAGGATGGTAAAGGAACTCACCTTTTGGAGGTAAATTAACGCTTTTAAGGTACCATTGAACAAATTACTTCTCCATGCTCTGAAAGTTCTCTTAGTGCCCTAAAACCTCAAAATCGCCTGAGGTTAGTGTGCTCCTTCGAGGGTCAGGCCTCATAAAGCGCGAGTCCCTTTGGAAAAACATCTTTTGTCTGCCCCAGTTAAAGTACACAAAAGAAGCATGTGGAAATCACTCAGCAACTCGACATTTGCGTTTGACCCAAACCTCCTGGAATCTGAAGGTTGAAAGTATCAAGGTCAGTTCGGAGCCTGGAAACCTAACTGTTTGCATAGGTTTCAGTTTGGTAATTGCTGTATTTAGATCATTCTAGCTCCCCTTGCCATTGCCCTCAGTTCCCAAGAAAACTGGTACAAGTAGTCAGGGCAATAAATAA
>NW_005308692.1:0-820 GCF_000412655.1 Myotis brandtii
TGTGTATGTATGTATAAAAGATAAGGACCTGTTCCAAAAGCCCCCTACCCCTGCCAGCCCATGTCCCAGGCCCCCATAACCAGTTTCCTGAGGCGCACACAGCATTCCTGCTGCCCGATTTTAGACTTTGTGTAAATGAAACCACACAGTCCGCTGACACCTGCTTTCCCCTCGCTCCTAAGCCCTTTCCACTGTACCTCAGGTAACTGATCTCCCCTTTTGGCCTCTGGTTGCTTCCAGTTTGGGCTACTTTTGAGAATTAAATCTCTTTCACTCCGAGAGGGTGTAGGTCTGCCTCTGGCTCCTCCCACTGTCCTCACACCAGCCACTTCCGTAACTGGTTGTGCAAGGCCAGGCTCTGATGGGAAACTGAGGACTGTCCCCCGGCCCCCTCCCAAGACGACTGTCTTCTTAGTCCCACGACGCAGGCCACTTCCTCCCCCTGCAGCCTGGCCACCAGGGCACTTCCTCTCGGAGCTCAGTCAGGCGTCCGAGGGCTGCAGGGACCGGGCTTCCTGTTCTCATGCAGGAACTGTCCTCTTGTGCTCCTTGGAAGACAAAGAATGTTCCTCAGTGAACACCCAGTAAACAAGTCCCCTCCTCTCTTCTGGGGAACAGACAGAAGTCAGAGGCGAGGCAGTTTGCCTGCGGTTGGTTCCAACTATTGTGTTGTTTGTACGGGAAGTTCAGAACTGAGAAGCACAGGGTATTCCAAGGAAAATATTTGTAAGCCGACAAACGATGAATTATGATACCACTTTCCAAAAATGTGCAGATTAGGATATTCATGTTTTACTGACTTGGCTGATGTGGTGGATGA
>NW_005308693.1:0-820 GCF_000412655.1 Myotis brandtii
CCCGGGGCTTGTTAGATATGCAGGGTCACAGCTCCACCCCACCCCACTGACTTAGAGTCTACATTTTCATAGGCTTCCTGGGTGGGCAGTGCAGCTGGAGATGCACAGAGCTACAGTACGGGTCAGCAAACTTCGTGAAGAACCAGAGAATCAATATTTTAGTTTTTGAGGGCCTCATGGTCTCTGTGGCAACTACTCAACTTCATGTTGTAGTGCAAAGCAGACAGACAATATACAAACCAGCGAGGTGGCTGTGTGCAATAAAAGCTTATTTATGACAGTGACATTTTAATTTCATGTAATTTTTACCTGAAAAATTTTTGATTTTTCCCCCAACCATTTAAAAATGTAAAAAACATTCTTAGCTCACAGGTTGTACAAAAGGAAGTAGCAGGCGGATGTGGCCATGGGCTGTAATTTGCTGACCTCTGATCTGTAGGATTTTGACCTTCAGTTTGCAAATAATACCCCTGACCTTTATGCTTTATTGTGAAAACCAGATGAGCTGGGAGTGCCGTTAAGAACAGCCCCTTATGTGTCAGATGAGGAAATGGAGGCCCAGAGTGGGAGAATGAGTTGCTCAAAATAACACAGCAGCTTCCAAGCCTGCTGGCTCCCACGCGAAGGCTGGTCCCTGCTCCACGTGGAGCTGATTTGCAAGGGGAACAGCAGTGCTGTCTCTTTCCTGTGCCTGGAACAGAGGAAGGCAAGCTTACAACCCGATGGACCTTTTCTTTCTGGTGAGTTACAAATGGTTAGTGAGGGCTTCTTACCGTCAGAACGAGAGGCCCGATGCACAAAATTCATGCAGGAGTAGGCC
>NW_005308694.1:0-820 GCF_000412655.1 Myotis brandtii
CGGAGATGGTGCCCATCTCTGTGGGGCCAGCTGCTCCCTGGGATGACTCCTGCCAAAACCTCCCAGGACCAGCCACTCGGGATGAGGGGCCCTTCAGTGCCCGGCAGCGAGGACGGCTATGTGGACAGCAGGCCCCTGGTGAGTCACCTACACTTTACCTGGCGGCTGCAGGAGGCCACCCCATTGGGCAGTGCTCTCCTCTGGGGGCCCCTCCCTGCCTCCAGCCCTCTCTGCGCCAGGCCGGTGGGGGGAGCCCCGGTTGAGAGGCCCGAAGGCCTCCTATGACCTGTCAGGAGCTCACGCCTGCGCTCCTGTCTGTCAGTCTGGTGGCTCCACCCACCTCCTGACTGTAAGGAGTGTCACTGGCACAGCCAGGGACATGGGCCATCTCCTCTGGCTACTTTGCAACAGTCCCTCGGGCTGACAAACCTGAATAGTTACTACCCTGGCCTCAGGCTCCAAGGAGGCGGCAGAGGCCCCCTGGGCTGACCTGACCCAGCTTCTCCAGACCCTGCCCTTTGCCCCAGGGTGGATCTGACTGCCCACTGGCAAGACAGCCTGTGAATAGGTGGTGACACTGCCCGCTCTGCCCCATCGGGACAGGCAAGCCCGGGGGCCGCAAGGAGGCCCTTGGAGGAGCACAGTGCGCCCGCTGTGACGGTCAGGAAGGTGCCGGAAGGGCCACCCATGCCCTGCTCCCCGACACCCTGCACCCCACCTGCTCAGGGACAGCAGTTCCAACAAGAGGTTGGGAAACAGGGGTGACACTCCCCTGGGGTGAGGAAAACAGCAAATCCCTGTCTTCCCCAGGACATTCCCA
>NW_005308695.1:0-820 GCF_000412655.1 Myotis brandtii
CAGTATCATGTCATCTGCAGGATGCTGAGTTCTTGTGAGCTATTGTATATTGAGTGCTTTCTATTTTTTCAATACAGGCCAAAATATTTGCATGCATTATCTTTTATTTAATTTTATAGAAAATTTATTAAATAAATCATATTATCCTCATTTCAGACAAGAAATGTGAAGCTCAAAAAGTTGAAGTATTGTAAAATTTCTTAGAATTAGCAAAGGGTTGTGTCAAGTAGCAAATCTGTTGTCCTCATTGTTGTATCTTAAGGACTTATCCCAGAGCTTGGCACAAAGTGAGCAATGGACCTCAAAGTGAGTTCTCTGAATAAGCAGCAGTAGCAGTACCTGGGGTCTTCTTAGGGATGTGAATGATCAGGCTCCTCTCCATGCGTACTGAATCTGAAACCCTGGGGGCTGGGACCCAGCTCTCCTGGTGTTCTGGTGCTCTAAAATTCGACTACCACTGAGTACATGTTCATTGAATAGAAAAACAGCCAACATATTGAACCAAAAGCTGGAAGTCTTAGTTAAATGAAAAGAGTTAGCCTACAGGCTATGAGTTCCCAAGAAATAATCTGATATCTAATATCCAAGTGGCAGAGAATGTCTGTGGATACCCTAAAATTCTTCTCTTTTATGTGACCTCAGCTGACTGCTAAGTTATTCCTGTGGGGTATAGAGTTTAGAACCACCTACCGTTCACTTGACACCACCAGAGACTCAAAGAAAGCAATGACTTCTTGCCTTCCAGAGAATGGAGGACTTCTATCTCTCTTCACCCCTGGTCCTGAGCTCTGTTCCTGGTATCTCTTGGTCTTTTTTTTTT
>NW_005308696.1:0-820 GCF_000412655.1 Myotis brandtii
GCACACACGTGCACGCGCAGTTGCTGTTTCTCTGGATGGTCCTGGCGAACGCACTGCCCAGCGGGGAGAGCAGGGGAGTTACCTGTGTCCTGGAGGTGCCCATTGTCTGCGGGGGCCAAGTCCGAGGTCTCCTGGCCCTTGACGCAGCAGGCCCGGAAGACCAGGCCGCACTGGTAGCCGACCATGAGGTTGTACTCGCAGCTCTGGCCCTGGGCCTGGGCCGCCCGCCCCAGCAGGCAGCAGTGGCAGCACCTCTGCAAAGAGGCGGGATGGAGGAGTCAGACACCCCACCACAGCCTCTCCGCCCCTCCCGTGCCCACGCCCCTCTCGTGTCCACGCTCCCTGGGCCGCTGGACACGTGCTGACCACCTCTTCTAAGCGGGGCAGCAAACAGCGAGGCAGGCCGAGCCACACATCTCCCAGGCCCCGCTCTGGAAAGGGACCTTCACGGGGCCAGCACCGGGACTTGTTCCCCGGGCCCCCAGCACCCGGCCCTGCAGGCCCCACGCCTCCAGGAAGAGGAGGCATGAGAGGGGCCTGCCAGGTCAGGGGGCTCCTGCAGCTCCTGCGGGTCTGAGATTTCTCCCTGGGCCCAGAGCCCAGCCAGGAGCGGGAATGTGCACGTCTCCCTCCCTGCAACTCCTGCGTTTGAAAAGCCCAGGACTTCAAACATGCCCTCGGGGGACGGGCAGAGTCGCTGCCTGTCCCCTGGGCCCCGGCACTCCCCACAGTCACACCTGAGCCTGGGACAACGTCCCCCCTGACGTATGGAGAGCCGCTCTGTCTTTACTCCTAAGAGGAGCCAAACTTTCCAAAGGCC
>NW_005308697.1:0-820 GCF_000412655.1 Myotis brandtii
CACACACACACACACACACACACACACACAAGTCCATCCAACTTTGCGCTCTGTCTGGGACAGCTACACCCGGGACATCCCTCAAAGGAGGCTTGGCCCTGTGCTGACCCTGCCGGGGTCTGCCACATGCAGCAGGATGCTTGGGGTGTCGGCTTCCTCACCAGCAGAGGCTCACCCCACCTCTGAAATATGCTTCCCGGTGCTCAGGTCACACCCTGGCTTCCTGCTCACCTGTTTCATGTGGATTTAAAGGTCTGAGTCCACTTTTCTAGAGACCTAAGGGCGAACCTCACTGCTCCTGCATCAGCGAGGAGAAAGCAAGGTCTTCCCCCAGCAGAGATCAGCGGCGCCTTAACGACAGAGACACTGGAAGTGTGTCAGAAGCATTTGTCTGGATTCACCGAAGCCAGCACAGATTCCGATCGGTCGCACCTCTCTGCCTCCCCGGCTTCCTGGCATGTGATGGCATTCCTTCTCCCAGCCTCTCGCTGGGGAACACCTTTCCCCGGTTCTGTCTCTGCCATCCTCAGGGTGTCGGCTCCAAGCTCCCCTCTGAGAAGTCTGTTCTCATCACGAAGCCATGTCCGTCCCGCCTGGCCTGGGCTTCTTTGGGCTTTATTGACCGCCGTTAGCAATCAACCTCCAGCTAGTCATAGACAGACTCTGGAGCACAGAGATGCCCTTCACAGGATGGGCTCCATGCTGCGGTGCCTCCTGGCCAGATGTGGGGGTGGCTCACCAGCCCTGGCCCCAGGCAGAACATCCCTTCTCTGTATGGATCTTTCTGGAAGGTGTCCATGATGAGCTGTGCTGAGGAGAG
>NW_005308698.1:0-820 GCF_000412655.1 Myotis brandtii
GCTCAACCACTGAGCCATGCTGGCTGGGCCATTTAATTTTAATTAAAGGACTCCTGTTTATATATTGGAAGACTTTTAAATGAAGTAACCCATATTTACAGGTGCTCAAATGCATACACAATATGATTGTTACAAATGTATGGACAAAATAACTCAATGATCAGTTCTCCCAAAATCTATTTATTAAATGCAGAATTCTTTAGGCTAAATAATATTTATGAAATATTATGCTTTTATTATTATAGACTTTTAGAAATCCTGAGTTGTATGTTTAGGATTAAAACTATTTTATTATTCCATTTATGACTCAGGAATAAAGACACACTCATGTGACATGCTCTTGAAAATGTACTCAAAGGTGGTGAAAAAAGTAACCTACTGAAATAGTTTAAATTTGAATGTTTAGTAATGTCGTAGTTTTCCAAGTAACGGACTCTGTTCTATCAATGAAATGATCATTTTCAAAGCTGTCTCATTTATAAGTAAATTCCCATCAATCAGTATAATGTAACAGTGTATTATTCTGGCCGGCCGTCCTAACAGGTAGCATAGACTTGGTGGCATCAGCAACAGAAACTTATTTCTCAGAGTTGTGGGGACTTTAAGATCAAGCTGCTGGTGCGATGGGGGTCATCTTCAGGCCTCTTCTCGTGGCTTGCAGGCGGCCACCTGCCTGCTGTGAGCTCACCTGGCAGCTCCTTACCAGTCGGGGACTGGGGAGCTCTCTGGTGTCTCCTTATGAGGCCACCAATCCTGTCCCATCAGAGCCCCACCCACTGGTCTCATTTACCCTGATTACCTCCTGAAAGGGCCTCTCTTC
>NW_005308699.1:0-821 GCF_000412655.1 Myotis brandtii
ATGGCACCATGCTTCTTTTTAGCAACAATCTAATTTTTGACCTAGTTTTATTACCTTAATTAATTTAGCAAACATTTTGTGCTACGGCTGATGTGCTACTTTGCCAGTATCCTGCAGAATCTAATAAAATTTTGAGAAAGCAATAACTAGGCTGGTAATATAGTTGTAAAAGACCAGTCCAACACTGGTATTTTCCATAAGTTATTATTGGCCCCAAGCATGTTGAGGTACATTTGCACTGAGATATGAAGTCAAAATGGAAATACTAATCAGTCCACGACTCCGAGTGTGACTGGCATCATTGCTCTCACGTTTGTGACCCTTGTTAATGTGGGCTGGCGTTCAGGATTTGGTTTGATTTATGCTTGATCTCTTTGCCAACTTACCTATTCCTAAACTATGTTGGGATTTGACTAACAATGCTATTTAGACACTTGAAATAAAGGCAGAATTTTCTCCACAGAGACTTGGTAGATGAGGCTAAAAACTATCTTCTATTGCCCCAAGAACGACCACTAATGCAAGGACCAAGGACAAGACCACGGAAGCCTATCCGCTGTGGAGAAGTACTTTTTGCAGGTTTGGATCTTAATTATGGTGACTAAACTGAACATTTTAGAGAAACTGTCAAGTGAGTAGTCCTTTGGGTAGTTGTGATATCCACTGTCATAAGAAACACATATGCTGTCAGGTAACTTGAGTCTTACCTCCTGATCTAACACTGGCATTCTCTAAAACGGTGCTCTGTTTGTATAAACCTAAAACCGCATTGCACAGGCAAAACCTTAGCGCAGTGGTTCTCAACCTTGGCTGCACATTAG
>NW_005308700.1:0-821 GCF_000412655.1 Myotis brandtii
TACAAAAGAGTAATACTGGTTGTTCAACATTACACTGTCAACCATGACAAATTTGGACCCAAATCCAAATCTAAAGAGTCCCAGTCTGACTCATATACGCAGCAGTAAACTTGGGTCATATGTATTATGAGAATCATAATGCTATTTTGAGTGCTATTTTGGTTAATAATGTGAATGACTAGCATGGCACTTAAAACTTCTGGGTGTGCTGACCAAGCTATAAAAATGGCTCTAACTCTGAGGCTGAATACAGGATTATGACACATACTAATATTCACACACACAAATGTTTATTTTTTTCAGATTCCCAGTTTACATGACTTAAACAAATCTATTAAATTTGGCTAGAGATTTGTTTTTCCAGACCCACGTTCCAGAATATGATTCAGTGGCTCCTAAGACCACACTCTTCTGTGATTTTAGAAATAAATTACACTCTAAGCTTTTACCAAAAGCTTTACAGCTCTGCCAGAATCCATAATTAATCTTTTTTTTTCTTAATTCATTTTGTAAATTAAATGCTAAGCTACCAAAGGAATAATGCAAAACATAAATACAAAAAAAGAAAGGAAATGCGTGTGTCCTTAATTCAGTGGAAAATGGGGGTGAGTAAAAACTTCTCTGGGGGAATGAATTGACTCAATTAACTGTCTTAGTTAAATTAATCCCATTAGAGACCCAAACACTATCCAGTGCTCTGGAAAAAGTGACTTCCTAAATGGCACTCTGGTCTCTCAGCAATTAATATAATACATATAGATATACACATGTCCCCTAGAGTGTGTGATCCATGGTACTTCAAAGGAAGCCTACTCAAAATA
>NW_005308701.1:0-821 GCF_000412655.1 Myotis brandtii
TCAAGACATTGTGGGGGGAAAATGGATGAGTGACAGCACAGGGCTGTTCTGTGTTTCTGAATCCTGGAGGTGGGAATGTAAAGTTATTTCAGGGATGGGGGCAGCGTCAGGGGAGGGTCCCGTACTCTGAGGCCCACGTGCTGAATCAGGTCTTGGGAACAAGACTGATACATCAATTTCAGTGTTGACTTGGCTCTGGAGGATGCTAATAAATGCTAACGAAACAAAGGTTCTTGGTCACGGAGGCTTGGAAAAAGCTGGCTTGCCACGGCTTCCTTACTGCAGGGCTCTCAGCATCTTGAACCTAGGAATGTGCATGTGACTCTCCAGGAAGAAGGAGGGTAATTTCTCCCATGTATTTGATCACAGAACACTTTTATAACCAAGCATTTCCCGGCACAAGTGTTCCAGGGAAGAGTCTTGGGGAAATATTTATCTAATCCAGTTCATTCTTAAGAGAAAGGCAATAGACAGTACTCAGAATTGAATGTTGACAGTTCCTGTGTGTGACCAGAAGTCCTGTGGGGAGTGCTGAGCATTAGAGGTTGTGTAGCAAGGCTTAGGGCCAAATGCATGCTCTGTGAGCATGAGCGGGCTCACGGACCATCCTGAATCCTGGTGTTTCAACTGCCTATTGAGGATAAGAATAACACAGAACAGTGTTAGTTAAAGGAGATAACTTATGCTAAGGCCCAGCTGCAGGGGACCTGCACACAGTAGGCCTCTCTAGTTGCGCTGAGTTCTCTGACAGGCTCCTTGCAGCTCTGAGTCTTCAGCACGTGACCTGTGCCGGTGAGAAGACCCTGCTAACTTCCCCACTA
>NW_005308702.1:0-821 GCF_000412655.1 Myotis brandtii
TATCATGACTGCCCTAGGAATTCACACTAGACCTGATGTTCTTATCTTCTATCTCATGAGATAAAACTTAAGGTGAAAAATGAAAAGACAAAATCTTACTTTTTAGCTTAGCTTGTGAGCAGGACTTCTAGATCATCTAGCACATGTAAATAATATGGGGTTTCTCAATCTTCCTAAGTCCAGTGGAAGCGGCCCCCAGGGAACCCTTAGGCAGGCGACTGCCAGAAACCAGGAAGAAGCCTCCCAGTGGAGGAGGCATCAGACGTTCCTGGAAATTCTTGATGTTACGCTGGTGACTACATTTCTCTTTAGCAATTTTAGGACGCAGAGAACATACTGCAGTTATCTGTGATGAAAAGTAAATTATTAGTATTCTACTGTTATTCCAGACTACTAAATAATATTATGGCATTTTGTTTGGTAGAGAGAGATGTGTAGAGTAAAAACCAACAAAAAATTCTCCCTTCACTACATAGGCCCACCCCTGACTCCCTTAGCAGAGAAAGGCGGCCCACCAGAGTGCATACAGGCTACACTGCTGAGATGCAGGGAAGGGCCTTAACCCCTGTCAGCCATACCACAAAAGCAACATTCCTTTGAAAGGAGCCACACCTTGTATACATAATTAGACACAAGGTTCAAAGTGAAGTGCCTTTGGAAAGCTAACACAAATTTCCTAGTATACTAGTATAAATGATTTTATGACTGTGGAAAGGGAAATAGTCCAATAAAAGCATGTGATACCACAGAGGTCATAAAGATTATCATTTGACCACATTATTACTTTTAAAATAATACTTATATATAATAATATATAATAA
>NW_005308703.1:0-821 GCF_000412655.1 Myotis brandtii
AAAAAAAAAAAACCCCCCCCCCCCAAAAAAAAAGCAGAGAAAAAAAAAAGGGAATTTACCAAAAAAAAAAAAAAGTAACTTCGAAGGGCTACATGAATATAAAGCAATGCTCAAATTCATTAGTAAAGAAATATCTACAAAGTAAAACAACAGAGATATTTATTTCCCTGTGTTAGTAATAATGTGCTGGAAAAACAGTAGAAAATAGGGGAGCACACTTGCATTGGGATGAAGTACAGTCATTCTGGGGGGAAATCCAGTATCACTTGGTCATCTTATGCTTATGCATATTCTATGATACAGCAATTATTGAGCCAAAATATTCTCACACAGACTCAGTCTTGAGATATTTGTGGTTCTGTTATTTGTGTTGGTGATATGGTGTGTAATTGGGATATCCCTCCCTGGGAGAGGATATAAATGAAAATGTGATAGATGAACACCAAGGATATTCCACAGTCAGAAGAGTTTGGATGTATATGTACCAACATGAATGATCTTAAAGACTTAGAACTGAGTGAGAAAAGTAAGAAACAAAGGGGCATATAACACAATATCATTTATATAAATTATAAATACATATACAGAAAATAATCATTTTGTGAGACCAGATGAAAAGCACTGCATACAATAGAAGGTTATGAAGTCAATGGGAATGATGCATGGATATATACATATATTAAACAAATAAAATAAATGTATAGATAAATAAACAAGAGAGGGGCTTTAAAATCACTAATCACTGTAATATGTCACTGAGGATTGTAATTAATTAAATTCCCCACACCTAAGACTCAAACAAATACACAAACAAGCAATAG
>NW_005308704.1:0-821 GCF_000412655.1 Myotis brandtii
CTCCTGGTTGTGGTTGTTTTTCCTTCTAATTAGACAACAGTTCATGGACAGAAGAGCATACTTTTCTATTGTATCAACCCATCCAGCCAATCTCTATACTTAAGGCATGTTTTTGGGACTAACATCCTCTAAAAGAATATTTACATGTTAACATTTCACTTCACTTATTATAAGTTACAATCACTCCAAAGTTACAAATTATAATTGACTAAGGTTTGACATAAACCAAGTTCTTCTATCTGAGCACTTTTCTTTTATCACTTATGTAACCAGGAATACTTCCTCCATGAAAGAGCAACTTTATTTCCCCCCAGACTGTCTACACTGAGCTCTAAACAAAGTCCAAGCGGCTACTGCGCTTGAAACCGATTAGTAAAACACAAAGTATTCAACGTAACACAGGAGTTGATTTAAACCGATAAAAAGCAGGAAACTCGGAGCTGAAGGTAAAAGCAGCTCCTGACATGCCCCGTTGTTCCCTGGCACACTAAGACACTCATCGCATTAGGTGGCCTCGTATCTCATCTGGACTAAATACCAAAGCTGAATGCATCTATTTAAGGCAGATGTGGCCTCATCCTTAAATTTCCAGATTTAAATCACTGCTGTCCTTTGTCATTTATTTTCTAAAGTGGCAGCTTTTGTAAGAGTAACCCAAGAAAAAGAGGTTTTATATGGAGGAGGCAGTTGGAAGACCGGTATATGCTCCTCAATTGTGTAGAAGAGAATCTTTGAAGTTTAAATTTAGCAGACACATCAGCCCTGAATATTAACACTGTCTTATGAATGAGAGAAACTAGATTTACAAATAAAACCTAAAA
>NW_005308705.1:0-821 GCF_000412655.1 Myotis brandtii
AACCTGGGACCTTTCAGTCCGCAGGCTGAAACTCTATCCACTGGGCCAAACCAGTTAGGGCCTGAGATTGTGTTCTTAGGGGGCTTCCTAGACGATTCTGATGCTGAGCCAGGCTTGGACACTGCAGCGCCAGGGCTCTCCGGGACACTAGACGGGATGCTCCATTAGAGCAGGGCTCTACAGTGCATCCTTCATGACTAGATGGCCACATTCACCCTGGACCCCGGCACTATTTTCCCTACTTCTATTGCATTTGCATTTTGTGGTCTATAAACTACCCTCAGAGCTGATTTGGGAGTTATAACAGACACACGGTGCATATCTGTTGATTTTGTCTAGCTTTCTCAGACAGTTTGGGGATAGGAGAGAGATTTTTTTCCCTTCTCGTCATCTGAGACAGGGCTTTCCCCCTTTGAAATGTCATTCTCTGACATTTTTCTTCATGGCATTTCAGTGGGTGGGGAAAGACAGGCATTTTTATTCTTATTTTGTAGATGGGGAAATCGAGGTCTAGGAGTATTTATTTATTTTCTCCTTGCCAAAAAGACAATTCAAAGCAGAGCTAGAACTAGCTTCCATGAACACATTAACAGTGATTGGCTCTTCTGAAGCAACAAAAAGGAAGATTTTTTCCCAAGAGAGGAAATTAGAACAAGCCCTTAGATAAATGTCTTCTGCTTAGCAGAAAACTGGTAATGTATGGTTACAATACAGTCTCGTGATTTTGTTGAGCAACAAACACAATCTTATATTTTATTTCAAAGATTATAAACTTTACAATTTTTATACACTTTGGGTCCTTCAGCTCCTTTCAAAGAACT
>NW_005308706.1:0-821 GCF_000412655.1 Myotis brandtii
TGCTTTGAAATCTACCCAGTGGGTCTAGTGTCAGTTCAGAGTTTACCCATCCCCCCCACCACACACACACACACACACACATATCTAAGATAGCTGAGAATCCTATAATGGGGGAAGTTTTCATCCCAATGGGAAATGCTATACTAAAAGCTGATCACACTTGGCAAGCACCGATTATATTGTGCCAAAGGCAATATGCTAGGTGTGTTTCATATGTTTTATCACTTAATTCCACGAGGAATCACTTTTTTTCATGTTTCAAAGAGCAAACTGGAATCAGAGAGTTTAATAACACTCTTAAAGTAGCCCACTGAAGACCTGCATTGGGAAGGAGCTCTAACTTATTCCAAATCATTGAAAAGAATATACCAGCCCTTGTTCACAAAGTTTTCTAATTAGGCTCAGGTATAAAAAATGAAGTAAAAAAACTTGAGGAATCAAGTATGAGATTAAGCATATCAGTTTTATTTCCAGGCTGTGTTTAAATCCTCCATTTGCCAATTACCAGCTCTGTGAACTTGGACAAGTTACTCAATTTCTCTGTGCCTCAGCTTCCCCACCTATTAAATAGGTTAATGGTATCCAAAAATTAAGACATGTATAGCATAGAGAACAATGCCTGGCACATTGAAAGAGCTCAATAAATGCTAGTTATTATCTTTGCAAAAACAAACCTGATTCTAATAGGCATGTGAATAAAACCATCAAAGATCACATGTCAAATTCCAAACTCATGATGAGCAAGGTACTCCACAACCTGGCCTCTACTGACCATTTCAACCTGAAATCTTACCAGGCCCTGACTTTTTGAAATTCATGTT
>NW_005308707.1:0-821 GCF_000412655.1 Myotis brandtii
TTTTTTTCTGCTGCTGAAATCAAGGTGCCAAAGTTAAATGTACTATAAAGTTCCATGCTGTCCACTTAATACTTTTGATTCTAAATGTAATCAGCCATCATTTATATCATTGTCACTATCATTATGATCATTTTAGGAGTACTTTTCTTTTTTAACAATGGTATTCTAACCACCAAATAATTATTTTGATGAATCTATCAACTTAATGATGTATAACAGAATTCACTACTATCAAAATGCAATCAAAATCTCTTGTGTATTTACTGATAAACTTCTAAAGGGTACATATGATAGAAATTGTATTTTTGATGCTACAGTTCTATCTCACTTGAGTTTATTATACTTAATACTACCAAGTATTCTCATCATTTCTCATTTGAAAATTCATCATTTAAAAATCTGTCTTTATTCTTTTATTATTTGCCCTCAACAATTAAGATAGAATGTAGTTTCTCCCTATTGCCTCATTCTCATGGTACCAAATCTAACTCTCATTTTATTAAATAACTTAAGAAATTGAAGAACTATTCTATGAAAAAATGTTTTCAATTGAGAAGTGGAGCAGCAAGAGAATTTTATGTTAACTGGTAAACAGTATGAATATTGCTTTGTTCATTTTGACATTAGAAATATAAATGCAACAACAACGTTCCAAGGCTATATTTGGTCATAATATTGTCCTTCATATGTTCAGAAAACTTCTTATAAAAAATTTTATTTTCAGATCTCTTAAATCCTTAAGAATTTATCCACTTTTTAAATATAGTCAGGTTTGGGCCACTTTGTCTCCTGGCCAGCTGCTATGATCCCATTACATCTAC
>NW_005308708.1:0-821 GCF_000412655.1 Myotis brandtii
TTTTTTATTCTCCTAGGTTTTGTTTTTTAAGTAACATTTTTTAAAAACTTGAATTTAAGACATCTCTTTCCAAAATGTCTTTCACATCTGACAAGCATGAATGTCAATGCATTATTTTAGGTCAGTTTAGGTTTTATCGCAAACTCAGTCATCATGTAGCATCCAGAATTCTGAGCCTGTCCTGAGGGCGGGCAAGCTCTGCAGAGAGCTTTCCCCTTGGCTTCTGTCTCTGCAGAACCAGCAGAGGGAGCACCCGCCTCTCCCTATCTAAACAATCTAATGGCTTTTCAATACTGGAGGGTGGTTCAGGATTACGTTGTTTTTTTTGTTTTGTTTTTTTAAAAAGATGGAGTTTAAATGAAGATGCAAAGTTCAAAGTATGAATGTCCATTAATTATCTCAAATAATGCTGACAAGTTGAAACTGATTCAAGGTGGAAACGTTCTGTCCAAGACTTCAGGTCATTATAGAGTGAAACTGGGAGCTATAGAGCAACGTCACCACAACAGAATTTAGAACATATTAGTTTTCATTGAAAGTAGAGGGAGGAGAAGCAGAGAATGGCTGGAATTGTTTCATAAATATTTTCTGAGTACCTGCTATGTTTCAGATCAGGAGTTAAATTATGAAGTTACAGAGATGAATCAGATTCAGTCTGGGAAGGCAGATAGGGAAGAAAGGTTTGGAGAAAAATCACAAAGAAAATAATGTCTAACTTTGAAATAAGAGTTTTAAATAAAATGTTGGTTGAATGAATTAAAGATAATAGTAGGTGTATTAATAATACAAAATTAGCATTTTTATATGGTGCTTTAGACTTA
>NW_005308709.1:0-821 GCF_000412655.1 Myotis brandtii
AAGAAGATTTGACTTGGTGTGGTGAACACACAATACAGTGTTCAGATGATGTGTTATGGAATTGTGCACCTGAAACCAGGTACATTCAATAAAAAGGAAAAGAGTAGCATGCAGCCAGGTGATTATTTGAAAACCACTGACTCAAACATAATTGATACTGAATGACTGCCTTTTCACTTTCTGAGACTATGATTTTGTCTCATCTTTAACACATACCTGAGTACCTAACCTATATCAGAAATATCATCAACGCTTACTAAACACCTTAATAGATGAATGTGCTTAAAAAAATATTACTTCTTTAGTATTTTGCTCCTTTTATGTTGTATTTTGCAAATTAAACCTTATGGTAAAAATGGAAAGAGAATAAAATTGCCCTTAGAAACTAACTGTGTTACATTGAACCTATGATTTAGCATTTCTGAACCTTCTCTAAAGTAGATAAAGTGTCTGTGTAATAGATTGCAAACATTAAATGAAAGCTGGTAAACTGCTCCCTTCTTTCAAGATTCAGCTCAAATCTCAGCGCCTTTGGGATGTCACACCCATGGTGACCATACTGTTCTGCTAACGGCATTTCATCTCCCTGTCAATGGTTGCACATACTTACAGCACATTTATTTGTTTATACTTCTGTTTCCTTCACTTGAATGATGTGTGGGTCATTTTAAAGTGAAACTTTTAAATTATAAGTTCAAATATTGTAAGAAATAACACAGAGGATCCCATGGGTCCTTTACCCAGTTTCTTCAAAGAATAGTTTAAAACACGGTGGCACCAAATTACAACCATGATATTGACATTGACAGTCAAGATACAGA
>NW_005308710.1:0-821 GCF_000412655.1 Myotis brandtii
TCCAGAAACACCCTCACAGACACACCCAGAATCATGTGTAACCAAGTATCTGGATACCCTGTGACTCAGTCAAGTATACACATAAAATTAATCATCATAGCTAAGGGACATATAAATCGTGAACAAATGGAAAAAAATGATTTTATTTGGAAGACTCAACATTTAAAAGATGTCAATTCTCCTTCAATTTATTTATAAAATTAACACAGTCCACCCCCCCCCCAAAAAAAAACCCAACAGGGTTTTTGGGAATTTGACAAGCTGACTCTGAATTTCACATGGTAAAATGCACAAGTAGGAGAGGCTAGAATATTCTGAAAAAGAAGCCCTATGGTGTCCCAAAATATATGAATGAGCTCACAGCAGCCTTAGCAGCCCTGCCCACACTGTCCTTCATCTGTTTTTGTCCTTCAACCTCACTGCCTTCTCTCAAGACCCTTGAGCACACAGGGTATACGTCTGCCACAGGACCGTTGCTTGCACTTTTTGCTGTTGGAATGATGTGTGTTGCTCCTGCTTCAGTACACTTTGCCTTTTTAATTCCCACCTAAGCCTCGCTTTTTTAGGGAAATCTTTCCTTTCCACTTCCTGAGTCTTAAGCCACTGTCCTTTGTTATCTGCTTCATTCTTTCCTCCCTTGCATTCATTTCAGTTTGTAATTATTCAGTCATTAATGTGGTTGTGTGAGGAATGATGTTTTTCTTATGAGACAGGAAGCTCGGTGCCTGACCCAGAGTAGGCCTTCAGTAAATATTTATTGATAGATACTCTCCAGTCTGCTGGTCATTGACGTGGCCATGGTCTTCTAAACCCATTCATCT
>NW_005308711.1:0-821 GCF_000412655.1 Myotis brandtii
ACACACATTCACACACACAGACAAAGGAACAAATGGCAAAACACTGAATGGTGACCATATGGTGTCTTATTTTGCTACACTTTTTCAGATATAATTTAAAAAATCAAATACGTTAGAAAGATAAAGCAAAAAAATTCATGATAATGTCAGAAAATGCTAGTATGTTTATATAATATATTTAAATCTAGAAACAGATACATTTTATTATAAAAGTAATTTTTAAATTGTCAGTGAAAAGAATTCTCAAAAACAAGAATTATTTCTTTGGAAGTCTGATTTACATATTAAGTAGGAATTTTTTAAATCCTTATTGGTCATTAGGAGCATTTTTATGGAATCAAGTCAAAGTATTTGAAAAATGTCATCAGGATAGGAATATTTATACTGGGAAATAAAAAAGCTTAAATGAGACATGAAATTTGAAATGGAAAATAAAGTCATAAATTATCAATATTCCCAAGGCAGTAGCTGTGGATGTAATAGGTGTATATTGAAAGAATATATTTTGAAGATGGAGACAAAAGTGTATTTCCTGATGGATTGGATGAAGAGACTGAGAAAGAATGAGATATTATGATGATGAAATTTATTGTTTTTCTTTGTTATTAATTCTGTGCTGTCATTAATGTAGCTTAAGAGATTCTGGAGCAATTGAGTTTTTCTTTTTGGGATGAAAAAGAGCCCAACTATAAATATGCCAAAGTAGAGATATCTAAGTGGAGAGGTCCAATAAGCACTTAAATATGCAACTTTGAAGTTTAGAAAGGTTTGTATGGACGATACAATTTCTGAAGAGACTGTGCACAGACAGATAAGGGTTA
>NW_005308712.1:0-821 GCF_000412655.1 Myotis brandtii
ATCTCACTTATATGTGGAATTTAATGAACAAAATAATGTGGAATGTGACAAACAAAATATATCCAGAGTCATGGAAGTATGCAACAGATAGAAGATCCTCAGAGGGAATGGAGGAGGTGAGTGAAGAGATCAACCAAAGAACATAAATGGACACAGACAATAACGGGTAAAGGCCTGGGGAGGGGATGGATGAGGGGAGGATGGGGGGCAATAGGGAAAGAAGGGAGACATCTGTAATAATTTAAACAATAAAGATAATTTTTTAAAAGTAGGGTAATGTGAAAGGACACTATACAGTGGGCAACCCTACCTTTGCCAGACCTGCCAGTGTCTCATATGTTGGTTTTGGTCTTGGCCTGCAGCTTTGTACCTCCTGTCTCTATCAGTCTCCTGGGTCAGCACCATGATACCACCTGCTTTCATCAAATGTTATATCTAGACCCCTCCTGTGAGGTATGTACTAAAGCAACCACTGAAGTCAATCAGCAGGTTCTCCCAAAGGTCCTAGAAGATGCTACTCTCTCTGTGTCCCCTCTGACTTCCACAGCTTCTATGACTGAGCCATCCTTCATTCAGTCCTCTGCCTTCTCAGCAGACCCTCCAGGAGACCTAATACCACCTCCTCTGCCTGAGCTTTTCCTACCATACCCCTCTGTTCTCTCCTCCAACTCAATGACACCCTTGGGTAATTTTCTGTCACCCTCATCACCTGGTCAAACTATGTCTCCAGATCTTTTTTATCCCTTGGAGTCTCAATTCTCAGAGGACTATTCCCCTCCCCAACTCCTTAAGTTTTTCTCTGTCTAACCACAATACACTAA
>NW_005308713.1:0-821 GCF_000412655.1 Myotis brandtii
TGGGCTCCTGGAGTGCTCAGAAATGGCTCCTACTTTCACCAAGTCTCACCTCCATCAGTTTCATCTTCTGTGAAATAGAGCGATCGCCCACTGACAGAGGGTGACATGACTAACATGAAACATTTGCAATGATTCTGGCACATAGTAAACCCTCAATTATTATATGTTTTCTTTATCCTCCTCTTGAATATGTTTTTTGAAAAAGAAATCGGTCTGTAAAAGCTTTCAAAGGAAATGATCCCTTGTTTAGGCTACCTCTATAGCATGTCGCTGCAGCGTTTTTGATTTTTTGTTTCATGTAAATGTTCATTCGTGCCAACTGCCATCATGTATATACAATTTGGATCTTGGTTGTTTCTGCTTTTTTTTTTTCTGCCTGTAATGTAAATTTAGAAATTTGACTCTGTTTCAGCTGGCATAGTTTGTTGTTGTTTTTTACTTTAATTTTAAGCATCATGAAAGTACATAAACCTTGTCTTGACTCTTTACTTTTCATTCTCTTTAATTCAAAATTCCAAGCCACATAAACAAATTAGCAAGAATAGTCTAATGCCCCATGTACCTATCACTCCACTTCAGCAATGATCACATCTGGTCACTGGCTCCTGGATCCGTCTGGAATGCAGTGCTTTTTCCTGTCTCCTTCAAGGTCAGCATTATTTTGGACAAGAACCCTGTGCAGATGTGTAGCTCATCTCTTTTGCAGAGCTGTAAATTGACTAAGATGAATGTTATTGACTTCTTACATATTTAGTGTCATTTTATTAATATTACATAATTGCTTGCACTTTTATTTAAAAGAAAAGAAACATCTTTGAGAA
>NW_005308714.1:0-821 GCF_000412655.1 Myotis brandtii
GTGAAGGGAGAAGATACGGAAATCACTCCCCACAGCCATGACGGTCAGGGCAGGTTATGGCAAAAGGCGCCCGCACCCTCCTGAGGAGCAGAAACGGGACACCACCTTGGACCTCAGAACCCACAGCAGCACAGCCAGCTGGCAGCCTCGGGGAAGGGTGTAAGGTCACCGGCCAGAATGCAAAAGCCACACCTCACCAGGAAGAAACTTCACCAGATCAAGATGAGAAACTGTCCTTAAAAATTGGCCTGTACTCGCCTGGCCGGGTGGATTCCCAGTCAGGCACATGCCCGGGGACGTGCAGGAGGCCGCCAATGGTTTTCACATCTCTCTCTCCCTCTCTGTAATCAATAAAAGAAAAATAAATTTTTAAAAAGTTGACCTGTATTCTTCAGCAATGCCAAGGTTGGTTACGGTTGAGGAACTGTCCCAGTCAAAGGTGACCAGAGACCCAACAGCCCAATGCAGGGGGTTAAACACACCACCGAGGGCATCCTTAGGACAACGAGCCGAAGATGGCATTCAGGTTGTCACCGTCACACTCCCTGGGCTTCATCACTTTCCTGGGGGACCTACGCCTTAGCCCTGAGGAGTAAGAAACCAAGATGCACCACGAGGTGCCACCAGACTCAAAGGTTTAAGTACGTTTAAAGTTAAGCAGAAAGACAACAAAAACAAATGTGGCAAATGTCAGACTACATGTGGGTAAAGGGCACACAGGAGCTTTCTGCATTACTCTTGTAAATTTTCGAAATCTATTCTACATAATAAAAGCCTAACATGCAAACTCCCCTAGACAAACAGCTCCCTATGACATGACC
>NW_005308715.1:0-821 GCF_000412655.1 Myotis brandtii
TGAGTCCTGAAGATTCAGGACTGTCTACTTCTTTTCTTAGTGATGCCTCTGTGACGCCGAAGATTTAAATGAGTCAGTGTCTAGTGTTTTTAGAGTAAAATATTCTCCCTGTGGTTGTGAACCACACCTCCACCCGCTCTGAGGCGGTGCCAAGGCACCTGTGCTCCGACTACCAGGCGTTGGTCCCTGGTCCTGTGGTGCACAGGACGCTACATGGGGGGTTGAAAGCCCCTGTGAGTCCTGGGGAGCGAGATGGTCACATCTGTACACGCCGGAGTCCTTTAGGGAAGGGCAGGCACAAGTCCTGTGGGATGGCTGTCCCTGCTCACATCAGCAGGGGTGAGGCCTCCACCAAGCGGCCACTGCAGGTGCATGGCTGTGTGCTCAGAGGCCGTCAGGGTTCATCTGACAACCCTCCCTCCCCTCCTGTCAGGGCTCAGCTCTGGCCCCGGCCCTGCTCCGTCCTCCTGTGCGTGGCCCTTCAATCCCTCCTCACACAGCGACCACCCTGGTTTGCCGGGGACGGTTCCAGGCCGTGCCTGTTGCCCAGGTGTGATCACGAGCGCGCTCCTGGCCAGCTCACCCAGCTCAGGTGACAAATGACACAGACTTTTCATTTCAGCACACATTGGACACGACTCCAAACATTTTTAACCAACGGTTATCTATTTTTAAATTTAAGGTGCACACAATATTTACACAATTCTTTCTCCCTTTCCTCCTTCCACTGCTACAAATAGCCTCAGTTTTCTAGGCTTTATCCACTAATTTTACCTCCAACAATTATTTTATTTATTTAATATATTTTTATTGATTTCAGA
>NW_005308716.1:0-821 GCF_000412655.1 Myotis brandtii
AAAAATAAAGAGGTCTTGGGTGATGAAAAGTTGGGGAACCACTCTTGAGCCTCCTCATCCCCTCCCCCAAACAGGCACAATTCTGGGGAATAAACAAAGTTCCCTGGGGCCAGAGTGGAGCGTGCCTGTTGTGTGAGAAAACTCAGGGAGAGACAGTGTAAATTAACTGCATCTGGCCAGACTGAGCCAGGAGGGGGAGGAGATAATTAGTTGGCATTGTAGGAACAAGGGCAAAGAAGAGAGTCCTATATTTACCCAGAGAAAATCCAAAATAGACTACTTTGCACCCGTTTGGTGTTCATGGGTGATCTCGACATCTCCAAGTCAGCAGGTGTTGAACCCAGGGGCCAGCTGCACAACTCAACCAAACCTCTGATGACACCCATCCCACCTTCAACAAATGGAAACCTGGCTGCATCCACTTATGCTTCCACAAATGAAGGGAAGAAGGCTAAGGCACACCGAAAAGACATTCAACAGCAATAAAACAAGACTCTGGTGAAGGAAAAACCTCTTCCAACAAAAAACCTACAATGAGCAAAACAAATAAATGCATCTGTTTATAATAAAATGTTTTCTCTAAAAACCTGATACTGATCAATTTACAGTACCCTTTGGTATGTTATGTGTAGACGTGAAACATTTTGGAAGTAACACATATTACAAGTGATGCAGAGACTTCACTGGGTTGTTTTATTGTGCATAGGACAGTAAAAATAAGTGCCACAGTCACATAAAGCTCCATAATATAGCAGCCAAGATACAGTTTCCACCTCCTCAGAAGAATTTAAGGCATTCTAGCACCAACAACAAAGGCACCA
>NW_005308717.1:0-821 GCF_000412655.1 Myotis brandtii
CATGTCTCCCAGGCTAGCAAGCTTCAGTGGGAAACCTGAAGCATTTTGAAACACAGAGCCTGTACAATTATATAACAACATTTAATCTTTCCCTCTGCAATTAAAAAAAAACACTACACTTACAAATCCATAACATTTAAATTGTTTTTTGTCTAGCAAAGAATTTATTTTGTGGCATACATATTTCTTAGCTAGAAAAAGAAATGATTTGTTAGAAATAGTTTCAGTACAAAACTATAGGTTCACAGACCTATACATGACAGTGTAATTTGATTTGCTATCCAACAATTAGATTTCTTAAATAAAAGTAGCTCATATGATTTATAGAAGGTTTTATAATTTAACTTAGGCTAATGACTTCTGAGCGGAGGTGCTTTAACCACTTGCCATTTATTTTGACTAGCTATGAATTGCAGCCAATAACTATAATACAATTAAGCGAATTATAGCTAGATTTACAGAATGGTTCTTATGAAAGTCAATTAATAACTAGGCAATAGGTTTATTAGTTTCACTCCTCAGTATATTCCTTACCATTTATAAGCAATTAAGTGCAACATACCAGTCTTACTTAAGTAGATATTTTCAGTTCATTTGATAAATCAACAAACACTGACTACCTGTTCTTTATTTCATGATACTAAGGACTGAATAGTTCTATACCAAGAAGTTAATGATTCCTGAGGACATTTTTATATGTAGGACATACTTTTCACAATTACAGTGTAGAAAGTTTTAGATATGAGTGATATATCCTGGCTTTCTGATATCAACAGAAATGTATTTATGCAATGTATTTACACTTGCATTGAAACTCCAAA
>NW_005308718.1:0-821 GCF_000412655.1 Myotis brandtii
CTTTTATTATATAGGATAGTATTTTGTTATGAAATGTATTAAATGAGTTTTGTTTGTATTAAATGAATACTTATTTGCAAGAATTCATTGTCATTAAAGAATCACTCCAAATTCATGCCAAAAACCACTAAACTATACATGTAAATATTAGCCCATTCAGTTTCTAGCCATTTGAAATTAACTTTTCAAAGACATTATTTAACTAATGTTTAGTTAAATAAAAATGTTCCCCTCTGCTCTTATGACTAGGAAGCTACCTCAGTACTGTGCGAACACAGGGCTCAGTTCAAGGAGAGGACTCAGAGATCACATGGCCTGTGCAGCCAGGTGTGTGTGTGTCAGGAGGAGGCTAAATAAAAGAGGACACTTCAAGGGTGACAGTTTTGAAAACAATCATTTGGGTTTGGAATGATTGATGATTTGAGGAATTCAACATATAATTTATATAGTTCAATTAAGGTGGTTAAATGAGGTTTATTTTTACTTTAGAATGAAACAATTATAAATTAACAGGACCTTTATATTTTAGGTAGGGCTTCAAAAATCCATCAACAGAAGATGCCATGAGAGAAGGATTTTGAAAGTTATGCCCTTTCAAAGGCGGGGGAGTAATATTCTCTTATTCAGGGACTTCATGGAAATGGAGCCTAGGTGGACCCATGACACGAGTGTGTCTGCAGAAGACAGTGGATTCCTATTCATCCCACAGACCCTGTGAAGTGAGGTATTCAGCCATAGTTCTATTTTGGATGTGCAGCCAGGCACAATCAGAGATGATTCTGAGGCTTGAGGAAAGAGTTGAACAGGAAAATGCATTTTTA
>NW_005308719.1:0-821 GCF_000412655.1 Myotis brandtii
TCCCCTGAGGGCTCCCGGACTGTGAGAGGGTGAAGGCTGGACTGAGGGACCCCTCTGAGTGCACGAATTTCATGCACCGGGCCTCTATTTTATTTATAATCAGAGTATCTTAAAACGAGGGTTGTAGTAGCTGAATAAGCCTGAAAAAACTTGGAAAACCTTCTCAACTATCCTTCTCAGGGGCTATCCCAGGACTTGATAGCATTTTCCTGAAATCTTTATGGCTCATACACCATCATCTCTGCCCTTGATTCTTAGGCTCTTTCATTAAACCCATCCTCTTATTCTAAACTGTTCCTAAAGATTTGCATCTTACCTGACCTGTATTTATCTAATTCCCAATCCATTTACTTGTTCTGATTGGATGAATCTTGACTAACAACAGACAAACATTGGTCAAAGTTATATAATTTTTTCTCAAGGTCACTTACCTTAATATCTTAGAAGGCTCTCACAATGTACTGTTCCCCAGTACAGCAGTTCAGTTCTTTGCTTGCCTTTTCAACATGTTTTATTTATTATTATTTTTCATTTTGAAGTAATTATATATTCACAGGAAGTTGCAAAAATAGTAGAGAGGTCCTGTGTACCCTTCACAGTTTTCTAAAATGATTATATCTTAAGTAATTGTTAGCAGACCAAAAGAATTAACTTTGGTTCAACACCATTTTATTACAGGTATAGATTCATGTAATCACCATTATAATTGAGATAAAGAATTATTTCATCACCAGAAAGATCTCCTGTTAATACACATTGATGGTCACACCAACCACCAACTTCTCACAATCTTTAAACTCTGGCAATCACTAATTTTTTTT
>NW_005308720.1:0-821 GCF_000412655.1 Myotis brandtii
TACAGAATATTTTTCTGGGGCAGAATATTATGCCTACTGGCACTAGTTAGCTTTCTTGGTTGCAAACAACAAAAACGATCTTTAGCTATAAAGGATAAAACAAGTAACTGGGTCAATACCAGAATCATCTAGAAGGCTGTAGGACTAGGCTCAGAAAACCAGAAGACTAGAGGAAGGTTAGGCAAAGGAGAATATAGCCAAGGTACCTATTCTGAGGAATAATCTGATGACAAAGCTATTGATAACATGACTACCTTCCCCGAGGATTTTATTGTATCATTGCTGACTAAGTGATGTCTCTCACTGTTCCTCCTTCTTGGAGCCATTCCCTCTGTATTGCCTAGTGACCAGGCCAGGGCAAGGGCCAGGGACTGGATTGTCTTCCCTCTTTAAGCTCTTGAAGTGGGGGGTGGAGAACGCAGGGGTTGTGAAAATTTGGATTTTTGTTCCACAACATTTGCTTTTCTTTCCTTTCCATCATGGGCTTGGCTGAGCAACCTATTCATAATGGGTTTTGCCCTCTGTGCTTCTGCCATTGTCATGGGAAGAATATGCCATGAGAAGCAGCTGCCCTATCTGCCTGGACCCCAGAATGAACATCTATGGAGCAGAGTCACCCAAGCCTACTTGCAGTCCCATAGTCGAGACAGCTGCCCCAGCTGAACCACAGACTGATGAGAATGGTTATAAATGCATATAGCTGCATGCCACTGAGTGGTTTGATACAATGGATTTCTTCCAAGTAGAAAGAGTAATAAGATCCTACAAAATGTCAGCTGTTCATTGTGCTATGTCTCCTACTTTATTGTATTCCCTACTTC
>NW_005308721.1:0-821 GCF_000412655.1 Myotis brandtii
AATCTAACCTGCAGTGTCTATTCCTAAAGACCCTGGAAAGGTAACAAAGGAGTGAACTTCGGAACCACAGGCACAGACTAGCTTCCCATATCTGAGCAGCTGTGCTTAGTACGTCCAAGGGCTAGCTGCCTCGGCCCACATTCACAGTGGTTTACAAGTCTGACCTTCTTGCCAGACAATCTGCCCACAAGCCTAACTCCTCAGCTTCCTCATGTACACTTGACTCTCAGCTGCCCTGGTATCTCTCCAATGAACTGCGATCTATTACTCATCCAGTGGGTGCGTCGCTGCTGCTAACGTCACTACAACCTAGCAGCCAGCCCATAACATTTATTTTATCTCCCATCCTCGCACCACGTAAGTATTTACCTTAATTTCCCGTAGTTCTTCAACTGTTCCCAACTGACCTCAAAGAGTCAGAACAGTTTTATGAAAAATGACAAAGAACCTGTCACGAAGCTAATGACTCATGCTGCTTATTTAGGTTCTGGACCGCAAGTAAAGCCCTAAAACAAGATTACTTCACCTGCATGGGCTTGAATTGTTTACCCACCATTTATATCAATCAGAAATACATGCCAGGGATAGTCCGGATTGGATGAGGGGAAGATTTGAGAAAGGTAAACTACTCTTTTAGAGTACCCAGCTTCTTCTAACAAAAGAACACCTGAACTCCTCCAAACTGAACATAGTCACCAGGCGGCCTTTCCCAACCAAAAGCAAGAGCACCTCCGGGATCTAAATTCATTAATTACAACGAGACCATGTTGCCCCCAACTCTGGCTTTGCGAACGGAGACCACGCACATGCAATTGCCCCCC
>NW_005308722.1:0-821 GCF_000412655.1 Myotis brandtii
CCTCTCCCAGTGGGAAGGCCCCTGATGGAGGCCATAGTGGGGCCCTGCTCACAGGCCTGCCTCTCGCTGGGGAGACTACAGAAAGCAGAGGAGAGGAAGGGTGGGAGGCCGACTCCCCTGGTGATGTCTCCAGGGGCCCTGCAGCCTCCCTGGTTCTGGCTCATGAGACCCAAGAGCCCTCAGTAGGTGCTGGATGTTCCAGTCCTGTAGCCTCGGAAATTGACCCAGTTGTTGGTCAGACACAGGTACCAGACCTGGATCAAGAAGGGCTGGGAGGTGTGTGTGCGCTGTCTTTGTTGTCACAGCCCTCAGGTGAAAAGGCAGCCGAATTAGGTAGCCAGAGCCATGAACAAGACTTTGGGGGGTTCAGTCCGTCCCTTGGAGCCTCTGTTCCACCATTGCACAGAGAAACAGTGGTTGGTCCTTCCCCGGATGCCAGGGCCCACCAGGGCAGCCCAGATGCCCCTGCAGGCCCAGCAGGCCAGCCCAAGCATCCTGACCCTGCAGACCAGGCCGCCTTGGAACTCGACTTCCTGCCAGACAGCCAGATACAGGATGCCCTGGAAGCCCTCAACTTAGAAGCCCCACCTGAGCAGGTAAGAGCTTCCTTAAGTTACAGCCAGACCATCCCAGAACAGGTGCCAGTGTCCACAGGCTCTCGTCCAAACCACCCAATGGTGGGGGAAGATGGGGCGTGTGGTAGTCTGTTTATATGGCAGACGAGTCTAGGGGGTCCGGGTTGCAACTTCAGTAGATGTGTGGAGTCTGTGATTTTCCAGAAAGAAAGACCTGCTTTTCCATGAGGGGCCTGTGCCAAACAT
>NW_005308723.1:0-821 GCF_000412655.1 Myotis brandtii
CATTACTTACATGATCAGGATGGCACAGCCAAGTTTAGGAACTGAGGCTTTCAAACAATGAACACTGATGAATGATCTGAAATGCTCATTAGGTACATTCGTGGGTGTTAAAAACAACATTTTAAGAGTAGACAGACATAGTTCTGCATCCCATTTCTGGTACTTATTTACTGTGTGAATTGAATCCATTACTTAACCTCTCTGTGCTGCAAAATGAGAATGAGAACATATACCTGACAAGACCATGGTTGGGAGAAGATAAGGTGCTTCAGATAAAATGCTTGACTTAAAGGAGCTTGGATGGACTCTGTCTTAGGAGAAAAGTTATAAAGCAAAGGATAAGACAAAAGTTTACCAAAACTTATATGAGAGTTATTTATATATCTGTATAACTAAAAAAGGGCACATGTGTACATATAATGCTAGATTGATTAAGAATGGCACTCTGAATTCACAGATTGACTTTGAAGTGCTTTTGTGTCAAAAGGTGTTTAGGCATCAGTACCACAGATTCTTCAGCAGATGGATGATAGTATCTGCACAGCATGCATCACACAAAAATTGTCAAGTGATGAGGCAAATAAATCTCAATGGTTTGACAGGAAAGTATAGATTTCAATATAAGATGTCCATGTTCTGTTTTTTTAGTTTAGAAAATTAAAGCTTTTTTTTGCTGAATATTCCCTTTCATTATCTTGCCTTCCTTCATTGTATTCATTCAGATTCTTATTGTCCTCTGGTTTCATCTAAATCCTTCAGCACAGTTAATTATTTTCTCATCCATTGGATGACTGAACATCTTCTGGCCTCACTCAAATGAG
>NW_005308724.1:0-821 GCF_000412655.1 Myotis brandtii
TTGTGTTGTCTGTATCTATGAGTTTGTTTTCTTCGTTCACTTGTTGCTTTTTGTTTTGTGTCCTACAGAGGAGTGAAATCAAATGGTTCTTGTCTTTTTCCATCTGGCTTTTTCACTTAGCCCAGTGCTCTCAGGCCCATCCCAGCTGGGGTGTCACTGGGCGTCCGAGGTGGACCGAGGTGTAGGGAGTGCCTCCTGGAGCACAGAGGAGGCCGAGAATAATGTCCCTGAAGTGGCAGCGGACAGCCAGGAAGCCTGCTGCCCAAGAACCAAGCAGCCCAGAGAGCAGGGCGTGGATATTGAGCCCGCAGGAGAAAGGGCTCATCGTGGCAGATGGCCTACAGCCATTCCTGTATAAAAAGTCCCCAAATGTTGCATCATTATTTATTAGTAGAAAAAATTAGAAACTACAGGAATGTCTCAGGAATAGGAGGGGGTAACTAAATCGACAAGGCCTTTTGTCTCCTTTTTTTCTTTAACGAAGCATATAAAAGTTTGTGAAAATGTATCATATTGTTGAGAGAGATTAAACATTAGACATGCAGTGTGGTCTCAACTGTGTAAAAACTATACAGTGACAAAAACGAAAGAAAATATATCAAAACGTGAACTATGGTGGAAATGTGGATGAACAGTTCCCTTCTTCCTGCTTTTCTGTATTTTCCGAGTGTTCGATCATAAACATGCAACAGGTTTTATGACGAGAAACAACTGTTTAAAAACAATCAAGAACTGATTGAGTTCTGTGTCTTACCCAGGCGATGTCATGGTCCTGGAGGCGGACGTCAACCTAGAAGGGCTCAACACAGCCAACGAGACAG
>NW_005308725.1:0-821 GCF_000412655.1 Myotis brandtii
CCCTCTGTTTATAAAAGAGCAAAATGAGAGAAACACCATTTATAGGAGTCTGAAGAATAAAAAATGTGTGACCTGCTCTGGCTTCATTGGAAATGAGTTTTTGATATTTTTTAATTTGATAGACCAAATGACATTTTTTTCTCATCTCTACTACACGGATCAGTGACTCACTACTTAGCCAAGAGGTCAATGAGAAATTGAAAATAATAGCCAAAAGCATGCCAAGAGGATTGGCCCTGCTTCTCCTCATTCAAACTAACAATTTGGCGCATCCATCAAGTACTCTCTTGAAGAGAATAAGCTATGTAAAAGGGCCAGTAAATAAAGGGCAGGCTTTATAACTTAATATCAGATACCTTTCTGAGATTGCTTCATTAGCTACTTTCACTGTATATTACCTATTGCTAAATACAAACTCATACAGTCCCATACTTGAGACTAACCAGTTTCTCTGTCTTAAATGTACATTTAATCAGGCACTTGTTTTTATTGAAATTACAATATAACCTTTGTGTGTCTTTTTACTGTGGCTAATGATTCAAATAAAAATGGTGTGATTTAAAAACACTGTGCACAAGCCAGTGCACATATACACATACATATATGTATGCATAATTAAGCAGAAATAATATTTATAATATGTTGTATCATATATAAAGTTAAATATTGTATATATTAGAATCAAAATAAAAGTTATTCTCACATGAGCTGATCAATGAAACTTACTTTCAGAAAGTATGACACATGGCCAAAATTCATAATACCAACACCAAATGCTAGCAAGTACCGTATTTTTTCATGTATAAGATGCCCCCATGTAT
>NW_005308726.1:0-821 GCF_000412655.1 Myotis brandtii
GTCCTGTGATCTCAGAGGCACTTTATTTCCAAAACAGATGGTGTTTGGGAATAGAACGACTGCTTTTTCATGTGGACTTCGCCCTTTTGTTACAGGTTTGTCTGGCTTCAGCTTTGTTTTCAATAAACTCTACACTGTGGGTCTCAGGTCCCTCTGTAAACATCACCCCAAGCTGCGGCTTCCCCAAGAGGAATGGAACTATTCGCCTGCTGACTCCTGGAAATGCAAGGTTTTAGAAATGGGACGGCTTTCTTCCAGGAAGGGACCTTAAAACATCGTGTAGTCCAACCTCTTTTATACACATTTGGACACTGTGGCCCAGGAGAGCCAAGTGACATCCCCAAAGTCTAGAGACAAATCACCCCCAAGTGCCTTGTGGCTCATCCGTCGCTTTGTTCAGGTCTCTGCTCAGAGCTCACCTCATCGCCGAGGTCTCCCAGAACCCCCCTCTCTGAAACACACCACACACCCCATTACTCTCCCATAGCCTTTCCCTGCACGTTTTAAAAGTAATTATATCACTTATGCATTTACTCTCTCTCTTTCCCCTGCTAGAATGAATATAATTTTCATGGCATTTTGTTTACTGCCCTATCTCCAGAACCTGTCTCAGAGTAGATGCTCAACAAATACTTGTAGGATAAGTCACTGATGGTGGCAGAGAATCCCTCTCCCACCCCATGTGAAGAGGCTCTCATGTCCCCCAGTCTTCTCCCCTCAATCCAAACAGCATCCATGGCGAACCCTGTTGATGCTTACCGTGCTCCAAGCACTGAGCCCACACTTTACCTCTATCAGCCAATCTAATCCTAACAATGAAC
>NW_005308727.1:0-821 GCF_000412655.1 Myotis brandtii
GCAGCCACATGCTGCTGGGAGAACATCAGCCCAGTTCCGGAAGCCCAGGTCTGTCTGAGTCCAGGGGGGAATTACTTATATGTGGTTTAAAGACCTAGTTCAAGGTAGCACAGAATTGTTTTTTAACCACAATATAAGGTTGTGAATGCTGACACACTCATAATATCCATTCATTCATTCAACAAAGAAGACACTGGTCAGATCCAACCGTAGGGGGGCCCTGACCCAGCACCACAGCCCTCTGCCCCCAGCAGCAGTAGGGCAGATGGGATTGGCCAGAAGTGGGGCTGGACCCTACCCTGCCCGCAGCCCAGGTCAGAAGGGCCTGTCTCACTGACCTTATGAAGGTACGGAAGCCTGTTGGTCCTAACTTCATTGTCCCCTTGATTCCCAGGAACCGGATAAACAAGTTTGCCATCCTGTCCACCAGGCGCAGGTAGTTGAACTGCTTGGCATACTTGGGGAACACCTGCTTGAGGCAGATGGAGGGCAGGTGGGCTTCAGGTTTGGGGTTGCCTTCCGAGGTGATGGCCAGATCATTGTCGGAAGGATCTTCCTTTCCGGCTGATGGGTTCTCCAGCTGCTGAGACCTGAAGCACACAAGGGATTAACAATTGAACCAACTGGAGCGGGCTTTACAGCACAGAGAGACTTTCTCTTGCACAATCTCCTTTCCTTTAGAGTTACAGCAACCTCGGGAGGTGGGTATTGTCACCATTTTTACTGTACAGACCAGAGAACTGACTTCAGAGAAGCGACCTGCCCATACTCACAGAGCCAGTCCATGCCAAAGCCAGGATTCAGACCCAGGACAGGGCCTG
>NW_005308728.1:0-821 GCF_000412655.1 Myotis brandtii
CCAGGGAAGGAGAGAGGAGAGGAATTTCAAGGGCGTGCACCCAGCACCGAGCTCATCGCTAGCAGACAAGACATGGGCCACGGCTGTCGAGGCCAGGCCACAGCACAGTGGCTCAAAGAATGATGGAGCGGCCTTTAATTGTTTATACTCCAAAGCCTGGGAAGTGTTGGCAACAAAATGGGGATAGGGAGGCTGCTGGCAGCCGAACAGCAGGCTGGAGAGAAAGCCTCCTCCCACCTAAACGGTTAACTGGCCGGTTTGCCAAGGCCACTGAGCAAAGTGTTACCTCACCGCGGGGCAGATTAAAATATGCGTTTTCTCCTAATTGAGCCTAGTGAAACCAGCCAGCGGTCCTGTCACAAGTGCAGGAATGAATTGTCACAGCACGAAGCTCACTACTCCACAGAGCCATCTATTATACAGGAGAAAAGAGCCACATAAACTTCCGGCACGTGGGAATTTCCGCTCATCTGCTGTCCATGGGCTGGGAGAAGCCATGTGAGACAGGCACCCAGTCACCCCAGTTTCTGGGACGACAGCTCATGCCCAATCGTAGCACAGCGTGTGGCAAGGTCTGGCCTGTAAACCCAGCAAGAGAGCTAAAGCTTTGTGTACCGATTGACCTTTGTTGTTTTGAACACATGTTTCATATACTTGTATGTTTAAATATATATCCGGGCAAATGTATGGAAAGCTAATCCTATTTTTCCACTGCTTTCCATTTTTAAATTTAAAGTGTGTCCTTATAAGAAAGCAGAAAATCCCACGACAGAGTAGGTCCATCCTATTCACGAATCTGGTGTAGACTGGAGAGCCGGCCC
>NW_005308729.1:0-821 GCF_000412655.1 Myotis brandtii
CCTCCGTCCCAGGCAGTTTACAGGCGCTGGCTGGTTCTGTCCCCCTGCGCACACCTAGAGCGGGTGCTCTTTTCCTGCCTGTACCAGGACCGATGCCACCATTCCCTGCTGGCATGATGAGCAGCGTTTTCTAGGTCCGGGTGTTCCCTCGGGCCGTCCCAGCTCATCTTGCCGTGCCCAGCCCAGGCTAGTATACCAGGGGGTGTGATTACGTCCCTGCCCGCAGGAAACCCTCCTCAGGCCTCTCCTCCGTGAATGTGGGCAAGGACACAGGTGACCAGTCAGAGAACAGCTTCGCGTCGCCCTGCACTGGGCATGAGGCACACGGCTGCCCACTGCAGTCACGTTGGACCAGACTTCAGGAGCCGGGCAGACACGTGTCCCTGCAAAGCACAATGGCCCATGGATGATCCAGAAATCCCAGGGACACCTGCCCTTAGGGGTCGAAGCAGTGACCTTTCTTGGGCTGTTGCCCAAGAGGGCCGTGGAGAGTCTTGGGTTCATTTCCAGCCATTTTTGTAGGAAGCACAGAGTCAGGCAGCAGTGCCAGTGAGAATGGTGGGCAGCAGGTGATGCTGGAGAGAGGGGCTGTGAGGCCGAGGGTCTGAACTATAAGCCAGATGGCGGGATGGAAATCCTATCCTTCCATTCTCTTTAAAATCAGTGGAAAAATTATCCCCAGTGAGGATTAACCACACACAAAAAAAATCCCTCACAAAAAAGCATTTCATGAAATCCAACACCATTCTTGATAGAATCTCTCAGCAATAAAAGGGAACTTCTAGCCTGAGAAAGCTGAACTAGAAAACACTGCAGCTAAC
>NW_005308730.1:0-821 GCF_000412655.1 Myotis brandtii
CATGCAGGTTGCTGCTCGCTCAGGAGAGGAAATCTTTGAAACCCAAATCATTGCCTCCATAGAAAGGGACCTCAGAGAGGGAAGGGGGTGCCCAATGGGAGCGGGGCCCCCTTCTATGTGCCTGGGAGCAGCTGCACTCGCTCCCTGAGTGTGTTCTAGGAGTGAGGCTGATGGGAAGGAGGCTGACTCTGATGATCAGACACATTCAAATTTACATGTACAAACAAATCCATGTTCCCAAGCAAAACAAACGATCCTTGGACATTGGCCCGTGCTTTTGTGAAGCAGTGAGAACCGCACTGCCACACATCACGTAAACTAGCTGTTCTCAGATCACATTTGTGAAAAGGGGGTCATTCTGAGCTCTTCACTAAAAGCTCTGTTTCCCCAAACACCTGGACCCCAGGCACATGTATATAACAGATGGCGACCACACTCATTTCAATTAAGTGGAAGTGTACCAGCTGGCATCAATATGAGCCTGCCCGAGAGAAGCAATAACGCATACATTTATTTAATAAGCCCATTGCCTCATGCACCATCACTCGCTTTCATCTCCTTTTTCATTTTGGCCGGCACGCGATGCCAGGAACTCTGTCTTGCTGCCAACTTCTACTGAGAATGGAAACCATATTATAAAAGGGAGACGTCCCTGTGGAACCAGCAACAAGTAGACATGCCCTGTCCGGTAATCTTTAAGAAGCAAGAGTTTAAGCCCAGCCCGTGTGGCTGGGTGGTTTAGCCTTGACCCAGGAGCCAGTAGGTCATGCTTTGATTCCTGGTCAGGGCTCCATCCCCAGGAGGGGGCGTGCAGGAGGCAG
>NW_005308731.1:0-821 GCF_000412655.1 Myotis brandtii
CTCTCTCTCTCTCCCTCTCTCTTTCTCTCTCTCCCTCCCCCCCACCCGCCATCCCTTTTTAACCCATTCTCCCTTTCCTCCCTATCTTTCTGTCTCTACTTTCCGTTTGAATTCAAATGTTAAATATATCACTGATTAAGTGAGTCTATATGTTTGTTCCTGTCATATGGGATGTATTATATAAGTTAGTTATTAATGTGAGGGGCAATTTGCCTAGAGGTCAAGGACCCAGGAGCCATACTGTCTTGGTCTAAATCCTGGTTCAGCCACTAACGAGCTGTGTGACTCAGGACACATGATTTAAATTCTGTGCTTCAGTTTTCTTCTCCGGTAAAATGGATATAATAAAAATGAACCCTTGTTTTGTGATTGTTATGAGGATTGAGTTATAATATATTTCAAGTGTTTAGGACAGTGCAATGTAAGTGCTTATAGGAGCATAACTATTGTTATGTGATGTCACTATTCTTCAGGTAACTCGGAGAACTTCATTTTGACAATTCCTAACAGTTGTGTGTGCTTAGTTTAATTTATCATCTTTGGTCTCCATTCTTTCTGGCATATGGTGATCACCCATAAGGAAAAAGTGCTGAATGACTGTCTTGCACAAATCTGAGAGCAGTTGTAGTACTTACGTAGAGCCAAAAGGCAGGGTGATGAGAGGAGTGACTCATCTTACTAGCTGTGTGATCTTGGACTTTAGTATCTCCAGTTGCAAATCCTAAATGACAGCACTACGTATTTCACAAAATGTCTGTGAAGATCAAACACGATATGTGTAAAATGTTTCATAAACTATAAGGTAACATCAGAATGTAAGA
>NW_005308732.1:0-821 GCF_000412655.1 Myotis brandtii
AATTTGCATATTACTCTTTTATTAGATAGGATTGCTTTGAAGGAAGATAGGTTGTATTCAATTAGAGGAGTCATAGACTGTAGCACAGAGGAATCTATGCCATGTCTTTCATCAGAATGCTGCCCACCCAGTAGCAGCTAGCTCTACTGATCCCTGTGCTGGAAGGTGTCATGGAAGTGCTGCTACATGATTATCGCTCCTGCAAATCATGACTGGTCACCAAGAGGTCAGTAGATCTGACTGAACAACAATATTCCAAAGGCTTGGTGTATGGCCTTGATGATGGTATGTTGACATTTCCTTTTAGCTGTCAGATTGTATGTTATGTTTGATAATCAAAAGAACAAGTAAAAGAAAAAAAATTACAAGGGTACTGAAAATGCTTAAAAATTGGGTCAATACCAAAAATCTGATGATGGAGTAGATCTCAGATAAGAAATGTTGAGGGGTTAAGAGGTGTAAGTATAAGTGGCTAGAAGAGTAAAGGTGGTGGCTATAGGAAGAGAAAAAGTATATTAATTAATGAGAGAATCTACTAAGATCAGAACAGCAACATATGTATATGGAGAGAAGCTTGTCAGAGATGAAATCCAACCCAAGTCAAGTCATCTTAGAAATGCTCAGTATTAGCTAATGGCTTTTAATATTTATATGTAACTTATATGCCCATATTTGGAAGGTTATTAGTTAAGTCCCTTAGGCTTCCTAGGTAAGCTAGTTTTCATGTAAACATCACAATGTATGATGTTGCTTGTGATATGAGTGATTTGAATTTCCTATGGATAGAAAAATCCACATAAGATGACTTTTTTATAAAAGAG
>NW_005308733.1:0-821 GCF_000412655.1 Myotis brandtii
TCTAGAATCTGTTCCCTGATGCTGTCAGGTAATAAGTATAGTTTGGGCCACAACAGAACAAACAGCAGACGAGAGTTTTGGCCTCATGGGATCCCTGGCCTCGGGGGTTTCCTCATTTGGAAAATGGAGAGTCTTGGGGTTGTTGCAAAGATTGAATATGAAATGTGTGCAAGGATCTGACCACCACCTGAATCTTAGGGACACTCAACAAATGTTTCTTAAATCTGACGAATTATTGATTTCCTTGTTATAGAGCCAAATAGGAAAATGCGGACCCCAAATGCCTTTGTTTGGCAGTGTTTCTGTGTCTGTATTCACCCAAAGTATTTGTTCTCGAACTGTACCTTTTCACTCAAACTGGCCTCCATGAAGTTTGACACAGAGTACTGAAGACAGGTACCAAATGAAAGAACGACAAATCTCAGGGCCAGCTCCCACTGGCTCGATTCCTGCAGGCTCTGAAGCAGGGCGGAGATGGAATTTATGCAGGGTAAAAAAGTAAGGCTGTCTCCTGTGAAATGATAAAGGTATTTTAATATTTAGGTATTTTTAAACAAATTAGATCATATAATTAGAAATTGTTTTGAGGGACAGAATTACTTCCTCATTGCAGATAATGGTCTCCAGCTTAGTAAATGAGAGAGTTAACAATGAGGTTTGATTTACGCCAGAAAATCTTAAAGTCCGCTAGATAATGAGGTATTTTGATTGTGACCTGCCTATTTTGAGATGCTTAAATCATTACCTGAGGAAACCATTTCTCCACTTGGAAAACCAAAATTTATGAACAGCTTCAAAAACTTAAGGCTATAAAGCTAATC
>NW_005308734.1:0-821 GCF_000412655.1 Myotis brandtii
CCCCCACCGGGATCGAGCCCACAACCCGGACATGTACCCTTGACTGGGAATCAAACTGATAACCTTTGGTGCCCGGGACGACGCCCCACCCACTGAGCCACACCGGCCAGGGCATGAGGAGATGTGTTGAAGGCCATTGGATAAATGGGGCAGGAGCCCAGAGGAAGGCTTAGCTGGAGATGGAAACGTAGGAGGGATCAGTGTAGAGGTGGCAACTGAAGTCATGAGTGGGATGACATTGCCGTGAGGGGGAGGAGGCGAGGGTCTGGGGTCAGCTGTGGGAGCTCCCAGTGTGGGGGGAACAGACAGAGGTAGAAGGAAAACTCAGAAAGCATGAAGTCGACCGAAGCAACCGGAAGTGCCTGCTCAAGACGGGGAGGATGGGCTACAGGGTCAGCTGCTCTGAGAGATGAGACGAGGACTGGGGAACGTCCCCTGGGTCACCCGGCCTGGGACCACGATGACCTTGGGGCTGTCTGGACCAGGGAACCAGGGAGGGAGATTAACCATCTGTGGAGTTGATGGGGGTGGAAGCCACATTCGAGGGAGCTGAGGAGTGAATGGGAGGTGAGAAAATACAGCACACGCGGCGGCTGTGGCAGGGCAGGGGGAGACCAGCAGTTTTGGGGGCTTGGGGAGCAAGGGAAGTTTTCACAGCTCCCTCCCTCTCTACCTTTCAGTCCTGCTCAAATGTCATCTTAGGCCCCACATCATCCCTGACCACTGTCTGTGGTACCTCAGCTCCGTTCCATCATTCTGAGTGCCTTCCTTGTCCCTTTTTCCTTCACACACTTACCACTGCCCTGTATGCCTCTGTCTGT
>NW_005308735.1:0-821 GCF_000412655.1 Myotis brandtii
GACCTCCTGGTTCCTAGGTCAATGTTCAACCACTGAGGCGCACCGGTCAGGCCCTTTGTCAACTTTTCAATTTCTTCTAGTACTTCTCAGTGTGATAATTCTAGAAACAGGGGGCGGGGGGGAGGGGGTCCTTACCTTTGAAATAGAAATCTTTTCCCTTGAGAGCATGCAGTGCAGCAGCATGGTCAGCTGTCCTTGTTAACTCCAGTTAACACCTAACTCGCCCTCATCAGTGCAGATTTCAGGATACTCCCTGCCTTCCAAGTTATTCTTACTTAACTTCCTCTTCACCTCTGGATGGCGAGGAGAGATAACACTCTTTCCTCAGACAAGGACATGTAGGCTTACAGAGGAGAACTGGTACCTGAGCCACACAGTGATGGTGGCGAGATGAGATACCAGCTCTCCCAAGGGCAATCAGCTTCCTTCTCAGCACCTAGGGTAACTATGGGACCGCCCACCTGCCTTACACTGTTTGTGTCTATAATTGGGAATACCTTTTTATTGTAACTTTGTGAAGCAAGAGCAATAAAACAGGGAGAACAGGTTGGACAAATGAAGTTGAAAATTAGGTTTAGAAACCAGAAGCACATGACTTCAAAGACCTATGATTTTTTTTCATAGGCAAGGACTGAAAGGTCTTTAAGAGGAGACTTTTACTAGGAAGATTAAAGGTCTGAATAAACAACCCAGGGCCACACAGTAAGGACTGGCTACTCCTAGATGTCTATGGCAGCAAAGGCAGACACTGATCTGGAAAAACTCTTACATCTCCTTTGGCCCAGCACTACCTTCACCCTAGAATTTTCCCACAAAACTCC
>NW_005308736.1:0-821 GCF_000412655.1 Myotis brandtii
ATTCCCTGTCCTCAAGGAACTCAGGAGAGTCAGCGGGGGCCGGGATGGCGAGTCAGGAGCTGTTTATGGAAGGACTACTCCGAGCCGCATTGGCTAAGTGTGCTGCATTCATACACCCCCTGCATCCTTGCGGGACCCGGGAGTTGGGGATTCTGGTGCCCTCTTTTCAGATGGAAAATTGGCCTCAGACATGAGTATCTGACTCTTTCAAGGATTTCACTGCAGCCTGTTCCCTGTGCCTGGGGGGATATTCTGCCCAGGCAGGTGGCAGGGCAGGGCAGGGCAGGACACAGGGCAGGACGGTACAAAAGGGGGAGCTCAGGGCATGAAAAGACACAGGCAGCTAAGGCCTGGGGGAGGTAGATCTGGGCAGCAGGAAGACCTGTTGCACCTGACCCCACTCAATGTGGAGAAGTTGCCTAGCTTAGGTCTAGGAAGGGACACCCTCTCAAAGCCAAGCGAGGCAGGGTGCGGGGATGCGACACCCTGATTGTCACATGGGTGGTACTCATCACCCAAACCTGTAGACCTAGACAGATGCACACATTTATGAGCACACGTACATCACACGCACCACCAGAAATGTGTGCCTAGATGTATCACATGCTCACACCCATGCTCACAGGTGGCCTCAGACTGAAAACTCCTTGGGGACAGGAACCTCGTCGATCTTGCTCACCACTCTGTCCCCAGCACAGTTCCTGGCTCGGAGTGGGGTCCTATACATAATGATGAAGTTGAATTCAATTCCCTCTCGTGTGCGCATACACAGACAGACAGGTGATCTGTGCGCATGGCAGCTGATGCTGGGGGGGGGGGGG
>NW_005308737.1:0-821 GCF_000412655.1 Myotis brandtii
TGATTCATCAAGGCAAACACACATGCTGGTGGCATGTAAAAAAAAGTAAAACGTTGCCTCTGTAGTCTGATTTCTGTGACTTTGTTAGACATGGATTTAGAGCATTGTGTGCATGTTATCAAATGTGTCACAGAAGCATGAGGCAAAAAGGGTGCTCATGGCTAGGAATAGGGGATCAATGACAGTGATTTCCTTTGCACAGGGAGCAGAGAAAACATCCTATTCTCCCTGAGGTCCGATTGACTCATTTACCCAATAATTGAAAAACACACACAACTTCAACACCTTTACTAATAAGTCTAAGTAGAAAAATATATCAGAGTCAGTAATCATATATACAGGTCGCAGTATTCTTGGCTTCTAATAATTTTCATTATTAGGTTGTCACCCAGTTATTTGTCAAGAGTGATTGTCACCTAGTTGTCTGTCAAGAGTGATTGCCACCCAGCTATTTGTTAAGGGTGATTGCTACTCAGTCATTTGTCAGTCACATCAGCATCCGAAAGTGAAAAGAGCTGGTGTTGAAGGCAGGCCTGCTCTCTGCCAGGAGGTGAGCCTGCAGAGTTGTGGCTGGCGGGGGATCCATTAAGCACAGCAGCCTGTCCCCAGCTGCTCAGAGGACTGGGTGACCAGCAAACCTGCTGCTGATGCCCTGGGGTAGCAGGTGCTTGGTCTCCCTGGGGACCCCCAGACCCAGCCACACTGGGAGAAACGCCAGACACTGTCTCAGACGTGGTGACTGACCGGCCCGCGCTGGCGACAGGCAGACTGACAAGGTTCATGAGAGGCAATGCCCCGCTGGATGCCGCTTGCTCACCTTG
>NW_005308738.1:0-821 GCF_000412655.1 Myotis brandtii
AAAAAAATTTCATTTTTCTGTCACAGTGAGGAACTAAAGGTGGTAAAAAAGAGAATGAGCACTTAACTGAATTTCAAGGGGTCAATTTACATTTTAATCAGTCACTCATTTATTCATTCCACAAATATTAATTCCTAAGTCTGTTTGACCACGGATTCTCAATCTTCCTGCTTTTTAAATCATATTGCTGGGGTTAAGCCTGGTCATGAGCACTTTTAAAAGATCACCAGGGAATTTTTTACAGCTAAGATTGTACCTTGAGAAGCATAAAAATTTTACAAAAGCTTCTTTAAAACATTGACTCACCCATTCTATCACCTAGACATTCTTATCAGGTAGCATTGGGGTAAAGTAGAGAATCAGTATTTCCCCAAAACCCACCACATACAGTAGCCCCCTCCCATAGTGGATGCCTGAAACCATTAATAACACTGAATCTTAAATATTTGTTTGTATACATACATACCTACGATAAAGTTTAATTTATAAATTTTTCGCAGTAAGTGCAATAACTAAATATAAAGCAGAATAAAAAACAATGTTAGAATAAACTTATGTGAATGTTCACCTTTTTTCCCGGTCAAAATAACTTATTGTAGTGTACTCACCCTTCCTGTGATGCTGTGAGATGATAAGTGGCCAAACCTACTCCTGAATGGTGGAACGGTCCCTTCCTTGAAGTGAATGGCTGGGTGTCACTCATTTCAGGGAACCCCTCGCTGAGTCCTCCCATAGGCTCAGTGCTCTCTGGTGCAACTCCTCGCCGTCGGTCAGAACATGTTTTCTGTTCATGTCTCCCACTCACACACTTAGAGTCTTTT
>NW_005308739.1:0-822 GCF_000412655.1 Myotis brandtii
TGAAGGCCATGCAGCTGCTAAATAAATGATAGATCTCGGATTATAACTCAAGCCAGTATGATTTCAAGCCCGAGAGCTTACACGCGGGAGATTTAGCTCCCCCCAAGGGCTGTATAAATTCCGGGTATATATGTCAGTTTGAAACACTTAACTATGATTATAACCTACTTTGGAGTAAATCATTATTTTGAGCTTAAAATGAATAATTGTGCCAGGACATTCTTCCCCAATGTTTAGTACCTTTTCTTAGTACCCATATCAGTTTCCTAGGACAGCCGTAACAAAGTCCCACAAACTGAATGGCTTAACACAATAGAAATTTACCAGCTCTGGAGTCAAGATGTGTGAAATCCAGGCACCAGCAGGGCCAAGCTCCCTCTGAAATTTTGGGGACAGAATCCTTCCTGCTTCTTCCTAGTTTCTGATGGCTTGCTAGCCATCCTTGGCATTCCTTGATTTGTAGCTGCATAACTCTAAGCTCTGCCCTTGTTTGCACATGGCCTTCTTCCCTCATGTTGGATTAAGGGCCCACACTACTCTAGTGTGACCCCCAACAATTTAATTTCATCTGTACTAACCCTCTATCTGAATAAGGTCACATTCTGTGGCACTGGGAATTAGGACTTCAACATTTTTATTTGTGGGAGGAGTGGAGGGTCGACCACAATTCAACCTATAACAGCATCTCATAAGGTAGAAACGTGGCCAGGTGTGTGGGTTCCAGATCAGAATGCCAGGGTTCAAATCCTGACTCTGCCATATAAGCTGGGTAACTCAGCAAATTGCTTAGACCAGTGATCGGCAAACTCATTAGTCAACAGA
>NW_005308740.1:0-822 GCF_000412655.1 Myotis brandtii
ATTTATTTCACACAAGTACAAAGCCAATCAATTTATTTATTAATTATGAACATATCAATTTGTTGCAGAGTATGACATCCTGGGCATAAGAGACATATATGATGATGTCCTTAATATTAAGAACTTCATACCTGAGAAGATCACTAAGTTTTTTGAGATCATCTATTTTACAAATGAATAAAATAAAATATAGTGCATGATGTCAATAAATTTTCCATGTAAAAATGTTGCCTAGTTTTGCATTCCATTTTTGGCATGTGATGTTTAAGATGAATTTTCTGTATATACCCTTTTATTTAAATCCAAATTTCAACCTTCAGGTGAAAAGCTCATCATGTAGTTTAATTTCCTAAGAAAATTGGATACTAATTAAGAAAAAGAAAAATAAGAGTAGCATTACCGTTGTGTATGTGATTTTGATGGAGCAATTATACTGATTTAAAGTACTGTTGCAGTTTAATTAGGGTAGTATACCATAACCAGTTGAGTAAGTCTAAAATAAAATATAAGGTATTACAACATAAATTTGAATTCCATTATATTTACACAGCATATAATAGTGAAGAAAAATGGTATCATTTCTAAATTAAGTTTATGATTATATTGGTGTTAATGATTATTATTTCCATGTAAATGATACATTGCAAGACTTTATGAAATGGTATGAACTTTTACCATTATATAAATTATATAAATGAAGTGATTCTCTCTTCAAAGTGTTACTCTTACAAGTACTACTGAAATGTTGCCAATACTGTACTAGTATAAATCCAACTTCCCTTTCTTTGAAAATACAAAATAGTTTCATATAGTTACTTGGGG
>NW_005308741.1:0-822 GCF_000412655.1 Myotis brandtii
CCACCTGTGCACGAATTTGTGCACCAGGCCTCTAGTCATGTAATAAGATGGCCTCTTCCTGTGGACCTTTCTTCTCTCTTAGCCTCTGCCTTCTGTAAAGGGAAATACCTCGCAAGGGTTTGTCTGGAGCACAAAATGTGATGATGGTTTGTAATGTAAAAGAAAGCATGGGTCAGGGTTCCTCCCTCAGACCTCTCCTCGCCTCCCTGCCCAGTGCTGCTGGCATCTGTGTGGCACACCCCTGGCTGGAAGGGACAGGGGTGAGTGCTCATTCTAAAGGGGCACAGTCTGGCACGCAGATGGAGAGGGAAAGAGAGGGCCACGGAAGTTGGTACCTTGATGATCGGATCTGGTTCAGCATGACGTTCCGGACGGTCTCATCCTCAAAGTTGTAGTTGACTGTCCAATAGACACACAGCTGCTCCTGCTTCTCGATGAGCTCTAGGACAGTTCTGAGGCCTTGAACTATGTCAAAGTCTTCCTCTCTACACCCCTCTTCCCAGGCATAGACGGTGAGCAGCTCTAGAGCATACGAGGGTGGCAGAGATTTATGCTCCCACCATTTCTGGCACTGCGGGAGAAGAATGGGGCAGCAGCTAACTTAGAGACCCAGTTCTTCCCATGTCAGGGCTCTGAAATCAAGAAACCAGCTCGGCCGGTGTGGCTCAGTGGTTGAACGTCGACCCCTTGAATCAGGAGGTCACGGTTCAATTTCCGGTCAGGGCACAGACCCCGGTTTCAGGCTCGGTCACTGGGCGGGGTGTGTGCGGGAAGCATCCAATAGGTGTTTCTCTCTCTCTCCCTTCCTTTCTCTCTAAAATC
>NW_005308742.1:0-822 GCF_000412655.1 Myotis brandtii
CCCATTTCGCACACACTCACTGAGCAGTATAGTCACATGACCCCGCCTAACTCCAAGGCAGCAGGACAGTACAGGAGAGCCAGACACAGGTACTCACTAGAAGACAAGTGCAAAATGCTAGCAACGCACCTACAGTACCATGTATTAAAGTGCAACTATCCTCATCAGTTAGAAATGCTTTGGGCTGCAAGTAACAGAAAACCTTGCCAGCAGTAGACTCAGCTGTAAAGGTATTTAACTTTCTCACAGAACAAGAATGGTGCACAGTTTCAGGATGGGTGTAGCTGCTCCACCACATCATCAAGGACACATGATCACGTTTCATTCTCAAGATAGTCCCTTTATGAGCTTAAGAAGGATGCTGCAGCTCCAAGTGTTAGGTACTCACTCAATCTGCTCAATGCAGGATGAAGGGACAGGTGGAAAAGCAAAGGGTCTCCTTTCCTCAAAGAGGATAATCTGTTCTGGGAGTCTCACCTAACATTCTTCTATGTTTCAATGGCCAGTGTAAGGACCACTCTTCGGAATCATATAGCTGCTCACCTCCCCCCCGCCCCCAAATATAGGATAGTCTTTCTTGTCCTAGACTAATCACAATTCACCATTGGCACTGCCATGCCACTCCATTTAAAGTTAAGAGTTCTAGCAACAAGGAAGGAAGAGTGCTTTCATATCTTGGCTAGCGTAAATAATAGTGCAATGCAAGTGTGCATAAAATATCCATTGATAGTCAAATGGAAAAACAAGATTTGGTGCATACATACAATAGAATAGTACATGGCCATAAAAAGAATGAAATCTTACTATTTGCAACAACATGGA
>NW_005308743.1:0-822 GCF_000412655.1 Myotis brandtii
TATGGTACCCACTTATTTATGATCTTTATTAACTATATGTTTTTATAGCTACTTGTGGTTCTTTATAGAAACAGTGCCTATGCTAAAGTTAAATATATTAATTATACTGAATAAGAAAGGACTTTTAAAACAGATAATACCTACTTATTAGAAATTATTACTGAAAATGGCATTTTAAAATATTGTTTGAAAAGCAGATACTACATAGATTGTCTGCAAAGTATATGTAAATAAAAAATATGAACATGTGTAGTATCATCTTTGCTATAAAAAAATCCAGGCATAATTTGAAAATTCTTATGCATCAGTGTTTTCTTTTTAGTTATGATTTTGCTTTTAGTTGATACTCATACTCCCTGTTTAACACTGAAAATTCTGTTGATTATGTACGATGCGTTTTCAAGTATATCTTTTCAATCTATGTTTAACAGGAAAAATTAAAGACAAACTACTTTGATTTGTTAAAGTTGGTTGCAGTGGGAACTAGAGACATTATCTTAGTCTTCTGTAATTGGAAGAAACTTGATAATTGTTTTGGGTATAAGAATAATTAAAATGAATCCAAGGAAAAGTATCCATTACACTTTGGTCTTAGTTTTAAAGGGGGGTGAGCCAGAGCTGGATATAGCCATGATTCCAGAGTGAAGCAAGAAACAGAAATTGGTGGTGGGAAGAGAAAGTTCTGCATAGTCAAGACTTGAATTCAGGTCAATCGCAACTAAACTCCTATGCTTAACTCCTGGAATCAGTCAATAATCAGTTAATCTTTTCATCTCTCCCTCCTCTTTTCCCTCCCTCTCCCTCATTTTCATGCTATTTCAA
>NW_005308744.1:0-822 GCF_000412655.1 Myotis brandtii
GTGACTCCCAGGCGGACGGGCCCTTTCCCCTCCAGCCGAATCTCCTGCCTGGCCGACCTCTCAGCAGGCTGTCGTTCCCAACTGTTTTCTCCCTGCCGAGTGGGGTCGCTCTGCCCTCAATTCACGGAGAGACTAATCTAGACCTTCTCCCGAAGCTCCCCAAACCCCCACTTCTCCATCTTAAGGCGGGGCGCGCATCTCTGTGCCATTCCTGACTGGAGAGGGCGGGGCTCGAAGCTGGGCCACTTCCCCTGACCTTGCCCGGCCGGGCCCCTCACCTCCCACCTTCCCTGCGCCTGGGACCCCGGCTCCCTCTGAGCAGGGCCTGGCCCAGGAGCCTCCTTCCGGATGGAGGCTCTGTGCTGACCTATGTGCAAAGCTGCCAGGTTTCAGCCCGGAGGTCTCCACAGCCGACATCCCCTCCCCACACCCAGGTGCTCCGGACACTGCACGAGTCACCCCTCCTCTGAGAGAGCGGGCCCCCCAGTCTCTCTCCTCCACCTGCACCCCCCCACCTCGGCAGGCTGGGCGGGCTCCACCATTCCTTCCTAGGGACTGTCACACACACACGAGACGTGGAGGAACTGGTACAGGGGACGCCTCCCATATACTCCACAGGCCAAGGGGGCCAGATTCCAACCCTCTTCCTCAGAGGCCCACAGGCAGCCCTGGGTCTCCCTCGGAAATTTCCCAGGGTCGGGAATGGCCGCCCGGGTCCCGGCTGGGATGTCATCACCACTAACCCCTGACCCCGGAGCTCACAGGACACGTGTCCGCACCCACCCTGCCAGTGCTGTCTCCCTTCAAATCCTGCCAGAAGTT
>NW_005308745.1:0-822 GCF_000412655.1 Myotis brandtii
GGCTGCATCTCTCAACATATCACCTACCCATGTCTCTAGTGATGAAGTCAGGCTGTATCCAACTTGTGTGAGTGTCTGTGTTCATATCCCAAGAACAAAGTTCTTAATCAGAATAGTTACATGATCAAATATTTGTTTTTGAAAGATCACGTTTGTGCCAGTATAGAAGATCAGTTAGAGGGGGAGAGTGTAGAGGCAGGAACATAGTTAGGAGACCAATAACATAATTACAGGAGAGAAGAGGAAGAGCTGGCTTAGGATCACACTAGTAGCTGTCATGGTGAGAAAGGGGACTGAGGGACATTAAGGAGACAGGGGCCACAGAAATTTACTAAAAAGTTCTCTGGATTCCCCTTTCCCTTTTCTCCCAGACCCCTTTGTGACAGTGAGAGGAAAATGAGTATTGTGCATGAAATTTTTAGGGGAAAATGAGGGCATCAGTGAAGTTTCTAAATCATTTACACCATGAGACATATTTTTAATTCCAGGGGAAAGAATGACTATGGGAAGTCACTAGTTCAGCACACGCAGCAGCTGCAAAATTACAGCACTTCTCAGATGAATGGAGGAGCTGGAATCCCTGGTGCAGCTCAAAGTCTGATGCATTTTGAAAAGTCTTTACCTTATGTACTGAATGTATAAAGAAGACAATTAGCAATTTTTGAAGATAGAAGAACAAAAGAAAACTATAGGAGTGTAGCTGTTAAGAACATATAAAATGGCAGAGTAGAAAGCACTAGTAATCTCCATCTAGACCATAATTACTTTGGCAGCATCTGTCTGATTAGAACTCTGGAGACTATTGAAAATTTGCAACATCCC
>NW_005308746.1:0-822 GCF_000412655.1 Myotis brandtii
ACAGTATAGCAACTACTTAAATAGCATTCACATAGTATTAGGCATTATAAGTAATGTAGCCATAATTTAAAGTATAAGGGAGGATGTGTGTAGGTTATAAACAAATACTAAGTCATTTTACTAGTCCATAAGGGACTTGAGCATCTACAGATTTTGGTACCCACAGAGGTTCTGGAATCAATGCCCCTCAGATACTGAGGGACAATTGTATATGCATATACCCTTTAGTAGTAAAAGTAAATCCCTTAAAATATTTTACTCAAAAGTCATTCCTTGTACTGGTGAGAAAATATTAAATATTATTTTAGATGAGAATTACTAGTTGAAAAAAATTACCATTTAGTAACTTACGGATTCTTTAGATTTGATAAATATGTAAATATATTCTCTTTAAACCTGCCTATAATATCTACTAGTCCTTTTATCTCGCCGTAAAAATGAATGTGTTTCAAAACGGACTAGCCATAAGGTTTTCATACATTGCTAATTTTGACAATAAATGACATCTGTGAGCCAGATGGAAGTAACAAGAAAGTCCCTTTACTTCCTGTATGTTTCAAGGGAAAACGAGACTGTTCCTTTTGACTTCAAAACAACCATAGTTACTGTCTGCATATTATATTGTTTTTCATTTGCTCCTAGAAGAAAATAATTTTCATATCAATAGCTATTTCAATTGATTGTCTTGTTGTTGAAGAATTTGAAGAATTGATGCTTTAAAAAAACACAGCTGAAAGAGAGAAAACTTTAATTCTAACACTATAATAAACTATAAATAAATCTAACCCACCTTTATGTCATTTGTAGACAAATGACATAAAG
>NW_005308747.1:0-822 GCF_000412655.1 Myotis brandtii
TAAACCTACTTTTGTCCACCCCAGTACAAGGAGGAGCAGGCAGGAAGCTCTGCTTTTGACAAGCACTATGTTATTCTTTCCCCAGGCAGTCCTCTGACCACAATTGGAAAAATATTGTTGTAGCAAATTCTCTTATTCATTACACATTCTTCTTTTATTCATTACACATTCATTATATTTTCTCCCTTTGTCTCCTCTTCTTCTTTTCGTCCTTTTCTTCTTATTCTATCCACCATTGGATATATACAAAATGTATATGAGTTATCTTGTATAGTATTATATGGTTGTTAATGCATATTATTATGGAATATTATGGAATATATGACTATTATAGTTTTATGGAATATATGACTGTTATAGTTTAAGTATAAACTTCCATTCATTCATTCATATAATACTGTCTGGGGGGGTAAACAAAATATGCAGAGAATTGAAAATGGATTTGACTTGAAAAAAAATCTTAAGTGTAGTAAATGTATAGTTACGTATAGCAAAAGAAAGCTCTTGGAAAGTATTATTCTTTTACCAAACTATACAGGTAATAAGCCTGAGGGACTGAGAACTTTCCAATGACATTATCTGAAATAGAAGCCAAGCCTATTTTGTATCCAGCTGACAAGGTGATGAATGATATCACCGAAAGGAGCACTTCTCCCGTTGATTGTACTTTTGACACCACTAAATGCCAGGTCGGAAACTATCACACTGGTATCCAGGGGGCCTAGTTTAATTTTATTTGGCTTTATTTTTTCAAGGGATAAAAATGAAATTAGCTCCATCTGACCTCAAATCTTCTTACTGAATTACTAGAGGCCCGATGCA
>NW_005308748.1:0-822 GCF_000412655.1 Myotis brandtii
AATTTAACTCTCTGTAGGTAATAAAATATCTAAAAACTCCTCTAAGATTTAATAGCTATAGTCCTCATTCTCTGACTACAACATAATAAAACTAAAAATTAATATAGAATCAATACACCACTTTTATTTGGTTAATATAAATAATCCATGTATCAAGGAAGAATAATATTAAACTTATAAAAATATTTAAAATTGAATAATAACTAATACTTTACATATTAAGCATGTAAGACACACCTGAAATGAAAATTAGAGGAAAATGGATAACCTTACACACACATACATAGAGTAGGTTGTATAGATCAATGGAATAGAATTGAGAGTCCAGAAATAGACACAACATTTACTGTTAATTAATTGATTTTCAACAAGGGTGCCAATGGGAAAAAACTAGTCTTTAATGAATGGTGTTAGGATAATGAATGGTGCTAGGACAACTGAATAGCCATATGCAAAAGAACAAAGTTGTACCTCCACCTCATGCCACACACAAAAATGAACTCAAAATGGATCAAAGACAGGAGAGCTAAAACTATTAATCTCTTAGAAGGAAATTCAGTAACTTTTCTTGACCTTGAATTAAGTGTAATTATTCATGACCTTGAATTAAGCAATGATTTCTTAGATATGACACCAAAAGCACAAGCAACAAAGGAAAAATGCTGGACATCAACAAAATTAAACTGCTTCAAAGGATACCATTAAGAAAGTGAAAGGACAACCCACAGAATGGGAGAACATTTTTTGCAAATCACATATCTGATAAGGGACGTATAGCTAGAATATATAGAGAGCTCTTACAACTCAATAATAAAGAAACAA
>NW_005308749.1:0-822 GCF_000412655.1 Myotis brandtii
CCTGTTGTCTGTGTCCATTGGTTAGGCTTCTATGCATTCATCCAAGTCCTTTGGTTGATCTCTCCCCCTTACCCTGAGTCCTCCTTTTTGACCCTGCCTGTCTCTACAGGTGTTAGTTACTGTTGCTCTTTGAGTCATCAGTGTTACCTACCATTGCATGGCATCTGGGTAACTGGTTCTGGTTAGATCACTCTCGTATCCCTAACACAGCCGTAGCCATTGCCTGCTGGTACTTGATTGGTACCACCCATATTCTATTTATTCCAAACTCACTGAATTGCATGGCCTAGTGTGCCTTGTTCTGCGCCATTCCCTGGCCCAAACTCACCTAATCAACTAGAATATATATCAGTTAGAGATAAAGCTATACATACGCCAGCTGCTCCCTGTGTTCAAAAGGAGAAAAGGGTTTCTTACCTTTGGCCTTCCCGGCCTCCAGCTCAGCCATAATGTGGCTTATCTGAAGGTCTGATAAGTGGGGCACCTAGCTCTACCCAGCTTTCCAGCTCCTTTCAATTCCCTTGTTATAGCTTCCTCAGACACAGTGGCCAGGAATTGCGCAGAGATCTTACAAAGGGGATTCTCACAACCTCCATTTCTGGTGAGTAGTTGAGGACAGAGGAGAGGTGGGTGGCACCTGGCATGGGCCTGTGGGCCCTGGGCACACTGCCTTTCCAGACACCCAGAAGAATTCCTAGGTTGGGAGTGAGTTGAGAGTTGGACACCATGATGGGGGCAGGGACAGGAAAGAAAGCCTGGGTGAGCAGGTGCCTGGCCAGCCAGAGGGACTTAAGGGAAGGTGGTCAGAGGAAAGATGGGGAA
>NW_005308750.1:0-822 GCF_000412655.1 Myotis brandtii
TGGGTTACCTGGCACAGGATGGGACCTTCCCAGGGTGGAACTGTGCCAGGATGCGTCTGAGTGACATTAAGGAAGAGGAGTCTGGGAGACTGGAAGATTGATTGGCTGGGGGAGGAGGGAGAGTGAAGTTGAAGGTGATGCTCCGATTTCTGACTTGAAATGAAGATCCTAGTCACCGAGTTGGGGGATCCCAGAGAAGGAGGGTCCAGGGATGGAGAAAGGGACAAGAGCTTGAGATCTGGGGAGTCTGAGATGGCTGTGGGCTCCTCATGAGGATACCTTGTGAGCATATGCAGACCGGAAGTTCAGGAGGCCTGGGCATGAGAAGGTGCCAGAGGTGAACTGCAATTGTCCACAGGAAATTCAATACTCACCCACTTGGTCCAATAGCATCAGGCACCTAGGCGTTGTCAGTACAGCAATCCCAACAACTCACTTTGCAGAATTCCCCTGTACACCTTGTGGGCCTGCAAGGCCTGGCCAGGGGCCACCATGTGGACAGGCCTCCATTCCCAGATGTCTGTGACTATGTCACATCAGCTGCCTTCTCTTTCCCAGTGCTGTCTTGGGCAACAGAGAGTGACCTGGGCGGAGCATCAGGAGCCCTGGGTCCCAGTGTTAGCTCTGCCAACTATTGTCAACCATCTCTCAGCCTCAGTCTCCTCGACTGTAAAATGGGACCAAGGACCATTAGGGTCAAATGAGGCAGTGCCTGCAGATACTTTACACGTGTGAGGAGTTAGAGTGAAAACTGCCCAAGAGTCTGACCAGGTCCCCTCAGTCCTGGTCAGTCCTGTCTCCACACCCTGACTGCCCCCCCTG
>NW_005308751.1:0-822 GCF_000412655.1 Myotis brandtii
TGGACTGAGGCTCCCTGAGATCAGGCTCTGTCTCTTCTGTCTGACCCGGTCACACTGAGGCTGGCGGAGGCTGAGTCTCAATCCCTCATATGCACACAGGCCAGGTCTCCTGGTTACATTTTCTCACTGTACCCACTGCTGCTCTTTACAGCACAGACCTTGACTGTAATCCATCACCTGCATAACTACCTGTTAATGTCTGTCTTCCCCTCTGGATTGAAGGTTCGGGGCGTCAAGGACACGTCTGGCCTGTTCACTGCTCTGTCCCAGCACCTGCCACGCTGCCGGGCACCTGGGAGGTCCCCAGGAAGTACGCCTGCACTGAGGGACCAAAGCATGAGTGCTCCCTGCACGACACTGTCACAGCGGACCCAGGAGTCAGAGCCCCGAGGTGCGCTGGGCTGGGGGCTTTTCCCACGGACACTGGATGAGCTCACGTGGTCCTCCCGATAGCTCTAGGAGATCAGCACGCAGAGATGAAATAACACGGGGATTAGAGATGAAGACCGTGTGGGTCTGCAGCGCACCTGTGCTCCTCACCAACTTGAGATCTCCAACTTGTTTCTTACCTTCTCTGGACCTTCACTAACCCATCTCTGAAATGGGGATAAGGATGTCGGCTGCCCCAGACATGGATCTCATAATAAATTTAAAGCGCTTACAGTTGTGCTTGGTTCATAGGAGACACTCACTCCATAGCGCCGGCCAGCCTGTCTGAGCAGTGACGTGCCAGCCAGGAGCCAGGACTCAGGGGCCTTGGGGCCAAGCTCCAGCCTCCACCAGCACCAGCCTCCACCAGCACCGGGCTCCACCAGCTCCAGC
>NW_005308752.1:0-822 GCF_000412655.1 Myotis brandtii
TTGGCAAATGCCACAGCTCAACTCTGAAATGTCCCCTGACACCTTTATGTAAACAGAAGTACTCTTTCCCCTGCGCTATCATTGTTTATTATATTTGGTGCTTTTTATGGCTGTTATCACATTAACTTGTAGTTGTTGAGCTACATGTCTAGCTCTCATATTAGATTCTAAGTTCCTGATAGCAAGGACCAGGTATTTCCATCTTTGGGTCTCCATCTCCTGGTCCTGGGACGAGCACTTGACAGGCTCTCCATAAATACTTGTTAAATGTTTGTTTTAGTGAATGATGTTCACAATCATTTTTCTGAAGTACTACAAATTCTCAAAGGACTTTTTTTGAAGTATCAAATATTAGTTTCATAGACTCACTGAATATCAGAACTGAAAGGATCCTTAGAAATCATAACCCCCCACTTTTTTCATTTACAGATGAAAAAACTAAGAACTGAGAGAGAGGTGGAGAACTAAGAGAAGAAAAGCCATTCACTCGAAATTACATACCACGAATAAACGTTCTGTTCAACAGATGCTTAATGTAAGCAGTGATACTGAATTTAGTTTATATGTATTGAGTTGGGATGATGGTGGGATATCCAGCTATGCTTTAAGCAATGGGAGATGAAATCCTGGCATTCAGGGGAGAGGCTGACATACTGGTAAGCAATCACTGCTCCTCCCGGCCTCATGGGATTCAGAACTACTTTAGGACCCTGGGGAATGCCAGACACAGCAGGGACCACCAGAGCTCTGCTTCAGCATGATAGACAACGCATCCCTTCTGATGAGTTGATGTCTCCCTCTCCCTTCCTCTCTGAAATCAAT
>NW_005308753.1:0-822 GCF_000412655.1 Myotis brandtii
GGACAATTTGCATATTAGGCTTTTATATAGATAGGTAGATAATATCAGCTACTGATAAGTGACATGAAGAAAAGTAAGGCAGGAAGAAGAAATAGGGTTATTTTTTTATAGTGTGAGACCTTTGAGCAAATATCTGAATGAAGTGAGGGAGAGAGCCATCTGAAGTTCTCGAGAGCTTTCCAGGCAAAGGGAGCAGCATAGAGTAAGACCCTGAGATGAGAACAAGCAAGGAGGCCAGTGTAATTGAGCAGAGTGAACAAGGAGTGAGAATGAGATCTGAGAAATAGCTGGGAGGTGGGCCAGATGTAGAACTTTGTAGGCCATGGTGAGGACTTCGGATTAATTTTGCCCCAAACTTTTGAATGAGAAGCCAATAGAAGGCTTTCAACAGGGAAAGTGATGGGATTCTAATTTATATGTTCAAAACATCACTTGGCTGCTGACTAGAGAATAGGCTAAAGGGGTGAATGAAGGAGAAAGAACAACAGTGAAGGTGGGAAGCCAGTGAAGAGGTTGCTGCACTGACCAGGAGAATAGGGGTCCTCAGGCAGGGAGACTGCTGCTGTGGCCCAGCAGGAGGAAAATGGTGCTTTGAGGGAGACTAGCAAGGAGGCGACTACAGTGGTCAAGGGAAGAGCTGGCAGGGCTTAGATAGAGCTAAGTACTGAATATATTTCTCAGAGAGTGTCCAAACGAGTGCCTGTGGATGTGAGGTGTTAGAGAAAGAGAGGAGCCAAGGATGACTGCTAGGTTTTTAGCCTCTGTTAATTAGCTCAGTGGTGGGAATTCCTTCACACAGCAATTAGTGAGGTGATGGTGATG
>NW_005308754.1:0-822 GCF_000412655.1 Myotis brandtii
TTTTTTTTTGGTAAAGTGCCATATAATAAATAGTTTAGTTTTTACAGGCCAAAGTCTTTGTTGAAACACCTCATTGGAATGACAGTAAGCAACACAAACGAATGGGCACAGAAGTTTGAATTTCATATAATTCTCACATGCCCCATATTATTTTGATTTTTCCCTGACCAATGCAAAAATGTAAGAAACATTCTTAGTTCGTGGGCTTCACAAAAAGAGGCAGTGACAGGATTTGGCCCGCAGGGTGTAGTTTGTGACACCCTATTCCTGTAGGTGAATGCATAGGTTTCCGTTGAAACTCACATTTTCCCTTACAGTAAGTAACACGGGAAGTAACACGGGTATACAGTTATTTGTGCAGCAGCACAGTTGCTGCCAAATAAGTTACTGCACGTAATGTGCTTGGAACAGTGCCTACCACTCTCATTACTATTGTGGAACTAAGGTCAGAAGCCCGGCTAACAGCCAAGACCAAGGTCAAGTTCTGGACCTGCGGCTCCCACGCGGCTGCGCGTAGCGGAACTGTAGCCCCACCTCCAACACCGTGAGTCTTTGTGGGCTTAGACTTCCGCCCCGGTAGCTGACATGGCCACTGGTCTGAATGCCTGCTCAGGAATCTCGCGAGAATCTGGAAATAGGGAGGGCTAAAACCATAGAGCGTGATACCTGTCTAAGATTGGCCATCTCAATGCGGGAGGCGGGATGACAGGCGTAATGCTGGCCTGAGATTGGTCAGTGCGGTCTGAGATGGTAAGAATGTGACGACGGGCCCTAGCTGGTTTGGTTCAGTGGATAGAGCGTCGCCCTGTGGACTGAAGGGTC
>NW_005308755.1:0-822 GCF_000412655.1 Myotis brandtii
CTCAGCTGGGGACCCCAGGGCTGTGCATTGCTGCCCAGTGTCCTTGTTTGGCTGTGTGGCCTTAATTTCCTCCCTCACTGGACATGAATGGCACTGAGCATCTATTTACACCTGAGTGCCTCCTGCCTGCCCAGGTTGACAAGCTGAAAAGAACATGTTCTAGAACCCTCTGAGCAGACTGATGCTGAGGTGGCCCCAGCGATCCCTGATGTTGACCCTAGCCAAGAGCCACATGGGACTGAGGCCTCTGTCCCGCAGCCCTGACCTTGGAGGCAAGTCCTTCCCCAGGTGAGCTTCCAGATGAGACCCCAGCCCTGGCCCACACCTGGTTCACAGCCTCATGAGAACCTGCAGCAGAGAAGCAAGCCCAGCTCCCCGGCCCCGGCCACAGAAATGGCAAGGTGGCCAGGCCGGCTGGCTTTGGGGCAAAGCGGCAGGCAAGGAATACACCTCGCCTCTGCAGTTGTGGGTGAGGGTTAGTCTGCCACCCAGACGCTCCCATCAAGATAGGGAGTCGGGAAGCAGGCCGTCTTCCGGGTGCCGTGGCTGATACCTGCCCGAGTCTGTGCCAGGCCAGCAGCTGGCCATTGCCCCGGCCAGGCTGCCACCACAGTCTGAGCAGCTTCCCAGTTACGACAGCAGCAGATTCCGAGCCCAGTTTCCCACCGAGCGATCGTGCTGCTGGGATCAGCACCTCAGGGGCGGTCTCCCAACTCCCACCTCCTCCATGGTCCAAGGCCGTGGCTGCCACCAGGTCACATCTGCACAGCCTGTGCCCACACAGGCCCCGTGTCCACCTCCCGGCCATTCCCCCCTCCCCCA
>NW_005308756.1:0-822 GCF_000412655.1 Myotis brandtii
CCCGCAGGCGCTCTTCCTGTAAGTTTCTTTTCCTAGAAACAGGCCTCCAGACCTTTGTTCCAGATGCTTCCTCTTCCCTGAGCCTGGAAATAGTAATTCTTCATGTTCAGAGGCTTCCTCGGAACCATCTCCCCAGCCACACCCTGGAATATTCCAGGGAGCCAGCAGAGGAACATAAGGCCGGGCAGGGTGGCCAGAGGAGAGGCGTGGCTGTAACTCACAGGGAAATGCTGTGGCCTACTTAGCGCCTGGCAGGGGGTGCGGAGGAGGGAACACACAGAGTCGTCAGAGGGAATGGGTGGTGGGAAGAGACCATGGGGACTCCAGGTCTGGGCGAGGTCAGGGTCTCCCTGGCCGAGGGAGGAGCCAGCAGAGTCAGAGGGACAGGGACCTCAGGCTGGTGGTCCTCAGAACGGCTTTGCCTCCCTGCTAAGCGAAGACCTGTGTGCGAGTGGATGTTCTGTGCAGAGGACATCGCCCACTGTGTTCTAGAAGGATCCCGGGCAGGGCCTGGAGGCGGTGGTGGACCTGGGCCAGTCTGCAGTGGCCCCTGCGCGAGACGGTGTGGCAGGGGCGAACGTGGTGACGGGGCGACCTGAAGCCTCGGATCCTGATGAAGACTTGACGTGACTGAAGTGCCTCTCCCGTGAGGTCTCCTGTTCGCTAACTAGGGATGCGCTTACATGCAGTCAGCAGCGTGCAATGACGTGTGTGCATGAGGAGGCACGTGGAGTATAGTTCAGCAACATGCAGCCACAGGCTCAGCAACATTAACACGCGTCCACCCAGGAATCCAACCCCAGGAATCCTTCGGCAATGAAG
>NW_005308757.1:0-822 GCF_000412655.1 Myotis brandtii
GGCTTTTATATATATAGATATGGTGCCAGGTGGGTACTGGAAGTATGATTGTCTAACCATCATGCTGTACAGCTGAAACGCATACAAAATAATATTGAATGCAAACTGTAATCGAAAAACTAAATAAATAAAATTTGCCTTTGCAAAAAAAAAGGGGGGGTCATATATTAAACTCTCCTCAAAATACCCAATTTGAGTGTGTCACCTGTCTCCTGCATGGACTCCATCTTAAAAATTCTCATCACCATTCTCTGATGTAGGTACTATTGTTATCCCCATTTTACTAATGAGGACATTGAAACTTAGGTCAAATAACTTGTACGAGGTCACACAGCAAGTAAGTGGCAGAGCTGAGATTTGAATCCAGGCAGGCTGGACTCATGCTGACTTCACAATGCTCCCTATAGTTAAACATTTAAATGGTGTTTACACATTATTTATAGGATGTTTGTTTTGTTTCTATTATAAATAATGTTGTGATGGGCAATCTCTGGATAAATATTTGCTTATATTCAGGGTTAAGAACATTTCTAAAAATAAAATTGTTGAATTAAAGAGTATGAACTTCTCTGTCCCCTAACCCTTTTTTTTTCATTTTAAAATTGTTTCCTTTTGACTATTAACATGATCAGATTCAATAAATAAAATTCAAGCATTACAGAAATATATATCATAAAACATGAGCATCCCTGTAATTCCATACCTCCAAAAAACCAGCATCTAAGTGCTCTTTAATAACAATTAATAGTAATTATTTATTTTTCTTATTATAAAACCAATTAACATGTACTGTAAAAAAGCAGACAAGTAAAAATAAAAAAT
>NW_005308758.1:0-822 GCF_000412655.1 Myotis brandtii
GGGTAGGAAGAGATCAACCAAAGAACTTGTATGTATATTTGCATAAGCCATGGGCGCAGACAATCGGGTGGTGAAGGCCCGGGGCGGGAGAAGGGGGCAGGCTAGAAGGGTTCAATGTCAGATCTGATTATTTAAAAACGAAGTGTGACCTCAAATGAATGAAACACAATAAGAAGATGTTTTAATGTGTAATCATTCGTTCCTCACCCTGGAGGAGTTAGTTGGGCACACATTTTGGAGACCTTGGGTTTAAGGAACAGGCCATAGGGAGGTTAGCAGCCTGGCTGAGGGCTGGCATCTGGCTTCCTTCTCCAAGCCTCCAGCGGTCACAGTGGGAAGAGTGCTTCTGTGTCTAACTCCTGCCCTGCTCTTGCTAACCCCTAGTTATGTTTAGTGACAAAACAGCCAGGATAAGGGAAGCCTGGCATCTCTGAGGCTTGGGGCCTTTGTCACTAGCTTACTCTGGGACCTTGAGCAAGTCCATTTCTGCGATTCTCGGCTTTCTCGTGTACGAAACACAGGCCCATGGCATTCCCAGTCCCGCCATTCTATAAGAAGTAGCTCAGGGTGGCTGGCTTCTATAAATCCTGGGTCCAAATCCACGTAACATTTACGTGGCCTTGAATGAATTACTTTACTTTTCTGAGCCTTGTTGTCTGACCTATAGCATGAAAATACACTTAGTTTGTGAGGATCAAATGAGATAGTATACATAAATCCAAAAAACAATATTTTCCTTTCTTTATCTCTTATACCTGTGGTTCTCAAATTTTATACTGGGAAATCAGAATCCCTTGGGGCAGCCTCCCCCCGACTCCTCCT
>NW_005308759.1:0-822 GCF_000412655.1 Myotis brandtii
TCTCCCTTCCTGTCTGTAAAAAATCAATAAAATAAATAATAAAAAAAAGAACAAACTGTTTCGCATACTCACAACTGTAAACCTTTTATCTCACCCTGTATATGTGACCCATATGAACCAGAATGTTTATAGCAGCTTTATTTTTAATTGTCTCAAACGGAAAACTGCCAAATACCCATCAACAGCAAAATGGATAAGTTTAGCTATTCATCTAATGGAGTACTATATAGTGATGAACTCTTGCTACATGCAACCTGAATAAATCTCACATACACTGTTGAGTATAAGAAACTAGACTAAAAAGAATACATACTGTATGATTCCATTTATATTGAGTTCAAAAGCATAGAAAAGGAATCTGTTGTTTTAGAAGTTGGGACAATGATTTATAGAGTCATATCTGGGTCAGGGTAGAAGGGGAGTTTCTGGAGTACTGGCAATGCATTTCTGAGATGTTTTATACAGGCGTATTGTCTGGGTGAGAATTCATGGAGCTCCACATTCATAAATATTATAATGAAAAAGAAAATGTAAAAGTATTGATATTCATAAAAATATAATAATTCATGTAATATGTTTAAAAATTTTTTTTTCTCTTTCCTTGTCCTCTTCCTGCCAACCCTGCGTACACAGATGTGGACAAGCACCATAAGTACTTCCCTGCTGTTGATCTTTATCCCAGATTCAAAGGAAAGAGCTGAGGGCCTTTTCCTCATTATAGAAAAACTAGAGGCCCGGTGTACGAAATTTGTGCACTGGAGGAGAGGGTGTCCCTCAGCCTGGCCTGAGCTCTCCCTCATTCCGGGACCCCTCAGGGGAAGT
>NW_005308760.1:0-822 GCF_000412655.1 Myotis brandtii
CCAGGAGGCCTCAGGAGAAGAGGTGGGGTGGGAGGGGACACTCAGTATCCTACCTCTGAGTTCTCCACTCTCTAGGATCCCAGGAACCTCAGCTCTTCCATTCTTGTTTTCTCTGAAGGATGTCTGGGTTTCTACCACCTCCCAGCCCAGAACCAAGAGCCTGGACCCCCCCGGGCAGCCCCCTCTCCCAGGCCTGCCCTTTACCTGCCTGGCTTGTCCCTGCAGGCCTGCAGGCGTGCGCGGACCTCATCGTACGTGAGGAAGGCCATGTAGCCTGGGTGGTCGACCGCCAGAAGCTGCCAGTTCCTGAGGAGTGTTGGCCACGGCTGGAGAGGGTGGCGCTGGGTCAGGGAGGGGCCGAGGGAGCAGCCCCCTCTCCTGGTGCTTCCTGGGGTCCAAGCACCCAGCCACCTTGCTCACACCACAGTGGGCCTCAGGAATCTGTCTTTTCCACCAAAGACTCCAGCCCCTTCTTCCCCGGGACCCAGGAGTCAAGGACCCCGCCCCCTCCTCCCATAGGACCGGAGTCTGGGCCCCCAGCCTTGGCCTTCCCCCACCTGGAAGAGCCGGGTGAAGATGTCAAATTCGAAGACGGACACGTGGCCACTGCAGGTGAGGTCGATGGTGGAGCGCAAGGCGAGGGCTGTGCAGCCTGACTCCACGGGGTGGCGGGTGCACAGGAGAGACTCAAACTCAGCCCAGGGCAGCACACACCTGCGCAGAGGGGCACCGGGGGTGCAAGTGAGGCCCCTGGGAGCCTAGGATAGACATCTAGGAAAGAGGCAGCTGGGGCTGGACCCCTGGGTCTGAGGGAGGAGGGGC
>NW_005308761.1:0-822 GCF_000412655.1 Myotis brandtii
GGCGCTGTCAGGAATGTCTGAACCTATTACACATAGATATCATTGTTGGTATTGATGGATAATTAGGACACAGTGAGAATATGAGGAATTGATGAACAAAATCCATTTGGAGCTTTGCTAAAACAGTGGCAGATGAGATTACATAATTGTTTAACAAATACTCATTGATTGGTGACTACTTACAAGACACCATGGGAAAAATACTGGGAAATACATTAAAATTTGTATGCCTGTGTATACTTGGAAGCTAAATATAACGTGGGAACTTCTGGTACTGGAGGCAGAAATAGAACAAACTCTCAAGAGTGACCTTGTGTCTCTCTCTTGTTATTTGAAGTTTACTTTGGCTTTTTTCAAGGAAGGCATAAAAAAAAAGGTAAATGTCATAAAAAATAGATTAGAACATTTCTGTTCCATTTGTGAAGTACTTATTTTTTAAAAGATCATTTTATGGGTGTGGTAAAAGAGAATTGAAAATATGTCATTAGAAATTCTTGCCTCTTGCGTTTGGGCCTGTGTTCTCTAAAGGGAAGAATGCAAGAAAGATCTGACCCAGATCAGTAGAAAGAAACCAGTGACCTATGGAAGTGGTTTGGAGAATAGAAAATATTTATGGGTATTTATTTTGGGAAACTTTAAGGTCAATGTTATTTAAATGCTATTAGTGAAGACCTGACTACTCTAGGAATGGATGATGGTCCTTATCAGATATGCAGATTAATTTGACTTCTAAACTTGTGCAATTACTAACCTCTAGAACAAGCATGTCAAACTCGCAGCCTGCTGGCTGCATGCAGCCCACAATGAATATTTTTGCAGCCC
>NW_005308762.1:0-822 GCF_000412655.1 Myotis brandtii
CCCATTAATATATGTGTCAAATTCACAATGGCCCAAATTCTTTGATGTACCTCCATTGAGTAGTGAGACCTATTCCCCTCCCCCTTGTGTCTAGGCTGGCCTCTGACTACTTTAGCAAGAGCATTGCATAGTGATGCTATGTGAGTTCCTGGGTTGGTGGTTCTTGTAATCCTGAGATTCCATGTTACATATCCAATTATACTTCAGGAGAAGCCATGGAGAGAGATGCTAAGACAATGTGAAAAAGGAAAAGAACCCAGCCAAGACAGTCTGCCAGACATCTCCAAGTTGGCAGGCAAGGTGAGTAACCCTGTCGTGGAATCCTGAATTAGCCCAACCATAAGTGGAATACCACTGAGTGACCCAGTCAACCAGACACCTCAGACTTGGTGTGTCATGTGATGGCACTAGGCTCTTGTTCAAACACTCCGTTCACAAATTTCTCATTAAACCTTACTATCTGGTCTTTAGGCCTCTATCCTAAATCAATTTCGATTCTGTCTTCTCAGAACACAGTTTTTGTTATTTCCTCCATCTGCTAAAAAATATTCAGCGGTCTCTTTTCCACCTGCCCTAAAAGACACCTTTCAAATCCCCAAACATGGAATCATCCTCTATTTAAATGTATTTCTTTCTTTAGCCTATTCAATTCCTACTTCTTTTTTAATAACCCAATTTAAATGTAATTTATTAAATAAAGCTTTACTCAACACTCCAGGCAATTCATCACTCCTTCATGAAGGTTCTTGAAACAAGTGTGCCTATATACTGAGATTATCCTGAGAATAAAATATTATGCATGTAGAAAAATTCAGGGAAAAA
>NW_005308763.1:0-822 GCF_000412655.1 Myotis brandtii
TTTCTGGTATTTACCTATGCCGCCATCTTGGTTTCTCATCTCTGATAATGTTTTTATTCTGCTTTTACAATCAGTTGGCTGGGCATCAAGTTCTAGGTTGAAAATCATTTCCCCTCAGTGTGGTTGTAATTGCTCCATTCTTGTCTTTTAGTTTCCTGTCTTGTTGCTGCTAAAGCTCAATGCCATTCTGATTCCTGACCCTTTGTATGAAGCCTTTCCCCAGGGAAGTCTGAGGGATATCACTTCGCAGCAGTGTGTGCCTCACTAGCTCTGTTTTCATCCATTATGCTATGGACTCAATAGTGAAATTTGAATTCCTTGGTTTTATTTTCTTAATTTTTTTTTAAAATTCTCTTCTTTTCCTTGGTCTCTGTTCTCTAGCTCTGAAGTCGCATTATTCAAATGTTAGACCTCCTATGCAAGTGCTATCATTTCTGACGTTTCCTATTTTCTATTGTTTTATTTTCTGGAAGATTTTTTTTTCCCAGTGGGAGGGGGATGGCAGTTTATTGTCCAACACTCTCAGAAGGGGGGTGGCCAGGGGGCTCCGTCTGCATCTCCTCCCTGCATTTGGTTAAATCAACAACTTTTCTTCTCAAATCCCTATGCTGTATAAGATAGACAAGGCCCCCCACCCCTACCCCCAGAAGGGGTTTAGAAGGGGTTTAGGCAGATGGATGGGCTTGGGGGTAAAGTTCAAGTATTCATTTCTCCCTCCCAGATTACACTGCGCCCAGGCCATGAGAGTAGATCCCAACCTTGGGGTTTCTGGTGATGTTAACAGCCCTTCTCTCAGAAACCTCAAGATGAGCTCCCTACCCC
>NW_005308764.1:0-822 GCF_000412655.1 Myotis brandtii
GCATGTAGACAGCAGTCTATTGGAAATCTATTTGGTTGAATGGGATATGATATGAAGTACATCCCTTTTTGGGTGATGGGATGTTGAGGATTGAAGGCTTGTGTTTGGAGCAATTGGGAAGGAAGCAGCGTGGAAGCCACCACATCAGAAGGGAAAGGGCACTATGGTTCTGTCACGGAGGACTGAGTGAAATTCCCAGAGAAAATGCCAGGGCATAAGAGGGACTGATAGCCCAAGCGAAGGGTACCAAGTCTCAGTGAGACAGATGGACTACTTTGGAGGTGATTTTCAATAGCAACAAATGTTAAACAGGGTATTTCTGTTCAAGATAGGCCACATAAAAATTGATTAAAACACAATCAACATCTCTCAAGACTTTTGCCTTGCACCTCTCCCTAGCAATCACTGATTGCTGCTCTCACTCTCGCTGTCCATCATGCTCCCCACTTTCCCATGCTCCCAGCAAAGCATACTAGGTAAAGAAGACTCCCGAAGCTCACTGTGGCCCACCATTCTGGGTTCTGGCCACAAGCTCATTTTGGCCACTCACCTTTTCTTACTTGCAGACTAGAAAGGATCAAGCATGCTGCACACACATTTCCTGAATTCTGGATATGTACTACATGTGTTTGTGTGTTTTTCTTTCCAACAGGGACTTTTCCTCATGTGAGAGAAAGAAATAGGAATTTGTATTCACACTGCTTTGTAGAGTTTTAAAATGTGTTTTGGGGGGGATACAATTCAAACACTAAAATAATCCATTTCATGCATATTAATTAATTTTTACATGAAAACAGTTCCCATTTGCATGAGTGTTTTGGC
>NW_005308765.1:0-822 GCF_000412655.1 Myotis brandtii
CCCAGCATCAAGGAGCAGGAATTCCCAGATCAGGAGAGAGTGAACTACATCTGATAGTTGCATGCTGCAGAATCTGCAGTTTGCCTTCTCTGGCTTTTATTCTGCTCCAGGGAAATTGAGAGGAGAGGATCAAATGTGATCAAGGTACCATTGTTCTTAAATATTTTTAATTTGTTTTCTTTTAAAATCGTTATTATAATCTTAGGTACATGCAAATAACACAATCAAATCACAAAAGATCATGAAAAACAATCCATGAAACAAAGTTTTGCTTCCACACATGTCCCTCACCTCTTGATCACCCTCACCATATACTAATGCTGTTAGTATACTGGTTCTGTAGATACTTTGAATCAGACTTCTTACTATACTACTCTAAATTATGTGGCCCTGGTCTTTTTTCTAGTTACTTCATCAGGTCACCATTTATAGCTATAAAATTGACCAATATTTTAAACAGCTACTTAGTATGTATCCAGTTGGATGAATGTTCCATAATTTATTTAACCAGCCATTTACCAATGGACATTTGTTTCAAATGTATATATAAATATACTGCAATAAGCATTGAATTGTGCAAACTATTTGTGAATATGTAAAATTACATTTCTAGTATAAATTCCTAGAAGGAGATTTGAGGGATCAAGTGGCATATAAAATATGATAGTTAATAGCCAAGTTTTGGTACATAGATATTATTTCAATTTACACTTAACCAACTAAGTATCTGAGAGCACTGCTTTTCCTAAGCATTTCCAGTGAGCAAGGGTGGTATTATCTAATACTTGGATACCTGCCAATTTGATAAGTAAAAATAATTTA
>NW_005308766.1:0-822 GCF_000412655.1 Myotis brandtii
TTATGAGCCACATGTAGCCATTTGAGCCTCTGTACTCTGCCCTCTACCCCATAATGTCCAAAACTTCTTAGGGACAGGGATGGCCGGCCAGGTGCAGGCTCTGTGTACACCCCTTCCCGTCAGTATACTGCCAGGGAGAGAGCTGTGAGGAGTCCAAAGGGCAAGCCCACCAGCTTGTGCAGGGAAAGCAGTGTCCAAGCAAGCAGAGGTGTAAGAAGCTGGGACCTCACAGCTGCACGAGAACGCAGGGCAGACCCAAGTCAGCGGGAAGAAGGGGTGTCTCAGGAGGTCTTGGAGCACCTGGTTAGTCTTCAGAAGATGGCGGGTTGAGGGTGCTTGGTGCACAGACTGAGAGCCTGAGCAAGTGGCTGAGCAGGAGGCTGGGGGCAGGCAGTGACCCCGCTTGGAGTGAAGCCAGGTCTCCCTGTGCAGGGCACCGTTGTCTCCTGTGCTGGAGCCCATCTGTCCCTATGGAATGTCAATGGACAGCCCCTGGCCAGCATCACCACAGCCTGGGGCCCAGAAGGAGCCATAACCTGCTGCTGCACGGTGGAGGGGCCAGCATGGGACGCAAGCCACGCCATCATCACTGGAAGTCGCGACGGCATGGTCCGGGTAGGTGTGTCTGGGGTGGGAGGAGGGCGCGGTACAAGAGCGTGTTCATCTTTATTCTGCTCCCTTCCTCCAAGGGTCTGAACCTGCAGGCTGCATGAGACCATTCCAGACCAGGTCCCTGTAGCAATGAGGGCAAAGGCAAGGCTCTTTCCAATATGTGTGTACAATTTATACAGACATACTCTTACATAATGAAATAAACATTTA
>NW_005308767.1:0-822 GCF_000412655.1 Myotis brandtii
CCCCTGTTTAAAAAGTTTGAGGACCCCTGCTTCAGAGGATCTCTGTGATTTCACTTGCCCTCTGCTTTTATCACTGTCATGAGAAGACTATGCCTGGGCTAGCCCACTGGTGGCAGGAGAAGGATGAGAGTCACATGGAGCAGAGCCACCCTCTGCTGAGCAGGGCTTAGACCAGCTCACCCAGCCACTTCACAGATGAATGAACAATATTCAGTGATTGTTATTTTTAGCCTCTGAGCTTTGGAGAGCTTACTGAGCTCAGTTAAATGATACATGCCCTAAGGCTGAATACACCTAAGGCTTTTAAAAAAGCTTTAAAAAGTTATTTTTAAAAATTTTATTTGGGAACGTATAATCAAGGGGGACCGCATGCCTCATTGGGTTATTTTAATGTCTGTTGTGAAGGGTCAGGCTTCTCATTAAAAATCTGAGCTGCCTCATCTCTGAGCCAAAAGGACATTGTCTTTGGCTACTAACAAACTATGGAGCGATTTGGATAAAATCTAAATTGAGCTGCTTAAGGATGTGTTCACTAGTTCTTTCAACAGCTATTTATTTGGTACCTGATACATGCTGGGCCTTCTGCTTGGTGCTGAGCATACAGGTATGAACAAAAGTTAACACAGCCTCAGCTTTCAGGAAACTGACTTTATGGGAGGGATGTGAGCAGAAGTACAGTTACAGGAGCGATGTGTTTCTTAAAGGAAAGCTATTATGCATGCATTTATGGGGGATCTGACCTGTTTGCGGTCTCAGGAAAAGCTTCCCGGAGGGAGGCTGACCTGAATTCTGAAGCAATGGGGAATTGACTGGGCAGAGGAG
>NW_005308768.1:0-822 GCF_000412655.1 Myotis brandtii
AATTGGGTAGTGGAGTCATGAAATTTATAATCTTTTCCAGGCACTGCGCTACATGCTAAAGCGTGTCTTACCCCATTTCATTCTCATGCTGAGTCTATGGCATTATTACCCCCATTTTACAGATGAGGAAACTGAGATTCAGAGAGCCCAATTAACATGTCCAGGCCAGACGGCTGGTGTCAAACCAGGATTTGAACACATTACTCTGATTTCAAAGCCAGGTTGCCTACTTGCCCGCTAAAGCCAAGAACTGGAAGGAAGACCTCAGAGATGTCCTTCCTCGCTCACCTGCTCTACCGATAAAGGCGTTCAGGAGGTCTGGTGATCCCTGATCCTGGTGGGAGATGGCAGCTCACACTGCAGGTCTTTGGAGCACACTGCCCCGAGGTAACCTTGGCAGCGGGCTGCTGACCGAGGACGCCCATGGGTGCTCCTTCCTGCCGGGGAGCCTTCATGCAATGTGTGCCTTTCACCTCGAATCATTCTCAGAGCTTCTGAGTTCAGCCTGGCACTACCGCTGGGTAGTGCTCCCCCCACCCCCACCAGTTACTGGCAGATTTGACATCTTACACACATTATCAAGGGCTTCATATCTGTTTATTTACAGATATGATTCTTCTAATAGGCTCAACATAAAAACCTTGGTGTTAAAATAGCAGTGTCTTCCATTTGCACAGCATGCTAGTTTGCAATCACTGATTCAATCATTAATAGCAGGGACTTTGCCATCATTGAATCATTAACAGATGCGGCATCCCATAGGTTTGGTGAGAATTGGCTTTGCATGCAGCGGTTCTCAACCTGTGGGTCGCGACCCCATTG
>NW_005308769.1:0-822 GCF_000412655.1 Myotis brandtii
TGAAAAAGAACCAAAAGCTTGCAACAATCCAACGAACACGTATTCAAGAAAAATGGCCGCGTCTCAGTGAAAACCAGCAGCCTCTCTCGCATGGTAGCTGTGGAACCCAGCAGCCAAGCAGACAGTGGAGAGAGGAGAACGGGTTTAAATCCCCGTTTTCAGAGAATTATATAATTTGATCTGTCTGGAGGCTCCTGGAAGCCCACATTTTCAGGGCTCATCTTTATTTGACCTCACTCAGAGCTTACTCACTATAAGCATTTGTCTTTAAACAATCAGTAATGACTGTTTCATGTTGCAGGTACCTAAAATAAGGGTAACAGCTGCGGCAAAGAGGAGGCTGACCAAAAACTTAAAAGGAAGAGTTTGGGGGAAAGATGTTCCCAGAAGACTTTGAAAGGTTCCAGTGCATTCCCGGAGGTCTGAAGGCCATGTCACGTGCAAGGCAGGGCACCCGCCCAGGAGCGACTGAGAGAGCCCTCGTCCCTCACGCCTGGTTAGTGCTGAGGCGCTGTGTGAGCAGGCTAAGGCTAAGGCTGAGCTGTGAGCTGACAGAGCGTGAAAGGTGTGCCCAGGACATAGACACAGGGCCTTGGAAAAGGCTGGGAAGCGTCTCTGTCCAATCATTGGCTCATCACTCACCTTAGCGAGCAGAGACTTAGGGGCCACACATTACAAAGAAAATAGACTTCACAGAATTAGTACAGGAAAGTCACAAACAAAAAATAAAAACCACAACAAACATTAACGATAATAAATCCTGGGTGGTAAGCGTCTGATTTACAGAGTTGCCACATCATATAATTGAAAGTGTTTAGCAGC
>NW_005308770.1:0-822 GCF_000412655.1 Myotis brandtii
AAAAAAAAGTTAATTTAAAACTTGACCTCATTTTTCTTGAACCCACCACTAAGCTGGTGGGTTCTGTCTATTTGCCAGTTGTGTCAACGGGCTGGTTTCTACCTCTGGCCTCAGCTCCAAAGTGAAGTAAAAAGGACCAAGTGACCCATGGCAGTCTTTAGTCTTACTAATAAAGAATGCAGGGGAAAAGTTTAAGACATAATCCTGTGTGATGTCCTATTGACTAGGTAACTACATTCCAGTCAACCAGAGACTCAGATAACTAGACTTGTGTGTGTATACTCCTAAAGATGTTTTTATGAGAAAGGGATAAGTGAAATATAAGCAAAATGATATGAAGGATTTACTTTAAGAAAGAGAGAGACAGACAGAGAGAAGAGCCAGCTTGGTCACCCTTAGCTTCTACATTAGGGTCAGCAAATTTCCAAAAATATGTCAAAGGGAAGATTGCCAACTCCTGTTCTCCATCAGTTGAATTCTACAGAGCGGTAATCCATACTCATTATGATGCGATGATCCAGGGGAAGAAAGATTAAATTTGGTAGAATTGCTGGTATTGTATTTCAATGCTCCATACACTCATTCATTCAATAAACATGAGCAGAAACACTAGATAATCAGAAAGACCATTCTCTAGTAATTCTGAATCAGTGGGATTGTCCTGTTGAGCCTTTTAATCAGTTCTGTACTAGAACCAGTGCTGAATTGTCCCTCCCCATACCGGCAGAGCCGCCAGTTCATAATGGGACATGCTTCAGAATGCTCTGAATTAGTTTGTTGATAGAATTATCTGCAGGGAGGTGACCTGGTGGCCTGGTGAAA
>NW_005308771.1:0-822 GCF_000412655.1 Myotis brandtii
TATTATATTTTGCCTTGCGTTTTCCAGTTTTCTATCTGAAAAACCATGTGGTGTTGTGAAAACATGGACAATGAGAGAGACCTGGTTTCAAGCTCCAACTTTAGACCTTAGCAGCTGCTATCTAAGTTAATCTAAGGTCTTTGAATCTGTTTACTTATCTGATAAGTAATAGTATAGGAAGGGTAATAACTTTTGTTTGTTTTTTCAGGGTATGTGTGAGGACTAGTGGAGATAATATGAGCAAAGATCTAGTATAGTACCTGAAACTAACCAGGGACTTAATAAAGGTTAGTTCTTTCTCTCCTTATTTCTTCTTTACTAGATTGTCAGCTTCATGAACAGTGTAACTGTTCCGTTCTCTTTTCATTTTCTGAAGTTCTCATTAGCACACTATCTTAAGCATGGTGAGTTGCCAAAAAAATACTTGTTGGGTTAACTTTTATATAGTTAGAATAACTTTTAAATGTTAACTGTATAAATGATTATAGTAAGTGCCTTAAAATTTTAGACAATACTTACTGATATTGATAAGCTTTATTTGATTTTGGGGGGAAAAATCTTATCTCAGGGTATCTTCGAACATTTTCTTCAGCACAAAAAGAATGATACTGTTGGCAGTCTATGCTGCCCACATTGATTAGTCCAGTTAATGTCTGGAAAAGAAAAAAAAAAGAGGAGACAAATATATCAAAGTGATTAGAAAAAAATTACCTCCACAACTACTTTATATATATTTGCATAGAGAAACTATCACTGTGAGACAATTATTATATTATTTATCAGTGATTTTCATCAAATAAAAAAGTAAGGGCTTAAATATAA
>NW_005308772.1:0-822 GCF_000412655.1 Myotis brandtii
CTCACTTGTCATTTCTCTTTTGGAGTGTGTCTCCCTTCTCGGCCCAGAAGCTCCTTCACAGCAGGATCCATGCCCAATTTACATGTCCCCTCGACAGTAATGTGCTTTGATGCCCAGAACATGGCACACATTTAATAACTGCTTAGGAGTGAGTGAATGGATGAAAAGTGCCAGAAATGGTTGAGTGCCTGTTTACTCATTCATTTATTCAACAGTAAATCCTGAGAAATGACTATGTGCCAGTTACTTCTCCAAGTACTGGGAGTACAAGCAATGAATCGGAGAGACAAGAGCCCTGGCCGTGGGGCTCACATGGTGGGCAAATGATTATTTTTAAATCCCCAAAGCCCCAAATAGAAAGTCAGTGGGTCTCTGGGAAGAAAAGTATATGTCATGTGACGTCAGTTTATGATTCTGGCAAACACAGTGACTCTCTCCAACCTTCTCAAGAGCTGCAAAGGTGGTCCAAACTGGTTTCAAAACCTCTGTCAGTGTCTTGTATGAGCCACTCACTTTTAATTCTATTCAACTAATAATGGAATTATTAGTTTCAGCCATCAACTAGGTGCAGCTCCCTAAACTCGGATGGCAGTGTGCTGGCCACTATGTATTAAAGCCCAATTTGGTATCAGGCACTGTGCCGGACACTTGGCATGTAGAATTTCATTTCATCTGGAGCAGCAGGAAACTGAGGCTTGGAGAACTTACATAACTTGTTCATGGACCGACTTATAGATGAAGAACTCAGGGTTTGAATGTCTTGGTTCAGAATGGTTTTTCTGTTTTCTTTAATATGTTTTTATTGGTTTCAGAGAGGAAGGG
>NW_005308773.1:0-822 GCF_000412655.1 Myotis brandtii
GGGGAAAATGCCATGTTTACAGAAATAACAGTGATGTCTGGTTTTAAAAACAGGACAGTATATCTTGGAAACATATGTTTTGAACAGATTCTTTTGTATTGTTTTTGCTTGTGTCAAAGAGATCATTACAGCCCCAGTAAGTACCTCCAAGAGTAGGCTAAATAGAAGGCCAACAGCCCACGTATGGCTTGCAGCTTGAGGGATTTCTTTCAATGTTCTGCCAGATATGGGAACAACCAAAAGGTTTCTCACGTAAGTCCTAAGTCATAAACTGCATCCTACCAGGCCAGCCATGCCAGAACTAGACCCAAGGGTATTCAGAGACCTGGCTGGTGGGAAAACAATGACTGCTTCCCAAGGAAGCCGCAGCTGCTTTCCTGAGAGACGCCCCAGATGCCTGAATTTCCCTTTTCTTTCCATTTCTGACTACCTGTTCTGGCAACAGTTCCAACAAAGGGGGAGAAAGGCAGCAGAAGCCAGCTGTTTTCAATAAACCTTGGCAATGTAGGTACTGATTACATAAACACTGCAAACATTCAAGGAGCATATTTTCTAGCTTTTCAGCTATAAGAAAAGTGTGAGCCTGTACCAACACCCTTTATCTCCTCCACTCCAAATAATGACAACGATGACGACCATGATGATGATGCAGAAGATAATGATAATAACAATAATAATGGCTTTAATATGAATACAAAGATTAGTAAAGGAAACATGATATAATATATTGCTAGGAAAGAGCTCAAATTATACAAAGAGAATTGAAAAGATATGAAACTTCCAAATTTTAGGAACAAGAATATATATTTTTTCCTTTATGGA
>NW_005308774.1:0-822 GCF_000412655.1 Myotis brandtii
ATCTCTCTCTCCCTCTCTGAAATCAATAAAAATGTCAAAAATATCAAAATAATACATATAATTTAGTGCTATGGCAATGATAGAGCTTTGAAAACAAATAGTATTACACAAATACTATGAGATATATAGTTGACCATTGAACATTTTTTGAGTAGATAATACAGAAACATAAAATTCAAAAGGTGGAAAAAGGCATATATACTGTCTAATCTACCTGTTTGCCCAATTTCCTGGACACTTATTTTCCTTATTCAGAAGCAATCCCTACTTGCATTAGCAGTATTTAAAAAAATGAGAACTTCTAGAAATATGCTAGCTATATACAGCATATAAATACAAGCATAGTAATAAATACAGAGATAATTATAATTATTGTTTTTCCCTAATGGTAACATGCTGTGTAATAAAACATTTTTTCCTCCTACTTCTGAATAAGTCTTGGCTCTGATTGCCATAGTAGCATTTGGAGAGCTTCCTGGTTTATTTTAACAGCTTCATAACATTTCATTGTTTGGATATATCAGAATGGACTTAGTTTTCTATTACAGCTGCAATGAACATATTTTTATTTTTGTAGTTTTGTGCATGTATCTATCGACAGAACCTATTCTTAAAAATAGAAATGCTGGGTCAAAGGACAGAAGCATGTGTAATTTTGATGGTTGATTCTGAATTTCCCTCCAAAAAAAAGACCAATTTATATTCCCACAGGCGGAGGGCCCGTTTTCTTACACTCATTCCAACACAGTGTATCATCAAACTTTTCTGGTTTTGCCAGTTTGACAGATGAAAGATAGTATCTCACTGTTGTTTTAAATTGCA
>NW_005308775.1:0-822 GCF_000412655.1 Myotis brandtii
GTTTTGATTCTTGGTTCTGCCTTGCATTTCCCCTTGAGGACAGAAACCCAGCTCTGAACTCAAGATGGATTGCTAGACAGCCTGGCCTGCTCTCCTGTTTTTGCCAGCTCCTTGTGCGAGGTCCGTTGTCTTTTTCTGTTCTCCCAAGTATACTTGGACTGCTCTCATTGCCTGTCTCCAAACACAGGCCAGAGAGCCTAGCAAGACAATCCACATGCAGCTGGGCTCTCTCAGTCTTGTTATGTATGAGCTTTTTTTTGACTCCAAAACCATCAGTTGTCCTTGAAGTAAAATCCCAGCTCCTCACTAGGACATGCTGGGCCTTTCATAATCTGTCCAGCCTCTCTTTTCAGTGTCCCTCATCCAATGTTTTCCATGGGTACTCCCCAGAATATTCCATTTTCTCCCAATGAGTATCCCTGGCTATATTGTGTTATGGCTGTTAGACCATGAGTAAAGATTTGAACCAAGAAATGGGGCCAACCAGTGTGCCTTTCTTGGCACTTAAGTTCTGGTTAAGGATGCTCCAGTCTGTGCAATGGCTGTTGATGTAAGTTCTTTGTAGATCAAGAACATGCAATTTGGGTTGTGTAACTATTTCAATTCATGGATTAAGAAAAACAAACTAGAAAGAATGCATAGGTTCATAAATCTTTGTCTGACTAAAAGTAATCATTAAACTTTAAGTTTGAAATTATAATGACTACAGAAGACACATTTCAAATCAGTTAATCTCTATGATGTTCAATCAGAGACCTAGATGGTGTACAAATCGAAGGAATTGATCTGGTTTGAGTCTTGTTTGACCAGTGAGCTGGAGCT
>NW_005308776.1:0-822 GCF_000412655.1 Myotis brandtii
TTTTAATGAATGGGATTTGTCTTGCTCCCATCCTGCAGTCACTCATCCAGGCACTGGGTCCTGGGGCAACAGGGAGGTGGATGAGCTGAGGCCTAGTTGGTTGTACCACCAACCCCACTGCTCCTCACCTGCTAATCCTGAGCAAGTTCCCACACATCCTGGCCTCAGTGCCCACCACTGTGGAGTTGGGATATAAGACAATATTTCATCCCCCTCCCAGCTCTAAATAGCTAAGATCCACACTTGCCTCCCAAAGCTACTCCCCTCAGGGAGCCCTGGTTTGCAGCAGACACATTGACATTCTGACTTCCTGAGGCCCTGTCTTCCTTCTCTCTGACCCAGGGGTTCTCTGAGGAAACGACGCAGTGACTACAGACAGAGTGGAAAGAGCTTTCCGGGGAAGCCATAAACAGCTGGTTGAGCCCGATCTCTCTCTCCTCACTGAGCATTTTCAGACACGTTGGAAATGGTGAGCGGTTTCCCAGGCGGGTCTCTCGCGGAGGCTCAACCACGATTTGTTTTCTGACCGCCCCTTGCAGCCTTAGCCCCGAAGTCTTCTTGAGAGAGCTTTTTCCTTCCATGTAGCTGACCTTATGATTCATCTGGCACCTGTTTTAAAACCAATTATTACGTATTGTCTTTTGAATTTCACCCCTGACACCACTTTGCCCTGACTTAATTCTATGACTGGCTTTTATTCAAAACTTTCATTTTCGAGGAAAGTGTAAGAGCTGCAAATGGCCTTCTTCTAGATGCCCCGAGTAAAAACGGCAGCTCTGGTGATCAAAAATAGAGCACTGGCCTTGGATGCCTGCAGTTAAA
>NW_005308777.1:0-822 GCF_000412655.1 Myotis brandtii
TGGCAAGCTCATAGCCCTGTGAGCCTCCGTTCTCTCCTCTGAAATGGGGTCACCAGGAACATCTCCCTCTCGGTCTCGGTAGGAAGGTCTGTGAGCAGGACTGGCGCCCTCCCCTCCCGTCCTCTCACTGAAGGTGAAGAATTCGGGCAGCAGCCTGCAGCTGTGGCGCCTCCCAGGTCACGTTCAAAGGAGGAAGGGGGCTCCTACACCACCCCCTTCCTTTCATCCTTACTCTTCCCCACACCCACCCAGCGGCTTGTCTCTACTGTAGGAAGTGGGCAACTTGTTTTCAGAAAGTGATCCCCGGCCCTGTGGGGGCTGCAGAGCTGATCCGAATCTGCCACCCAGTCAAAGGGAAAGAGAGAAAGAGCCTGTTTTCAGAGGCCTTTCCAGGGGTGGGGGATGAAAGAGATCTCCTCGGTCACCTCTTGGGAAACCTCCTCAGATGCGTCACTTCGGTGCCGGTGAGTCACTGCCTCCTAGAGTCCTCCTGGCTGCATAACTCAGTGCATTGACTCAGAGAGAAGGCGCCTGGAGTCCCCAGGCCACATCCGTTGGGGACGCTCAGAAATACGCAGGGCAGTGAACGCAGGAGCCCAAAGGGCCTTCTGTCCTCCTGCCCAGCGTCACCGGCTATCCAGGACCCAAGTTTTTCCCATTAAATCGCTGCCTTTTACATACGGGTACCCATTTTAGAGTTTAGCTTAGGCTTCTGATTTGAATGGACACCGTCTACATCTCTTTCATATATTTTTATTTATTTACTTACTTATTTAAAATATGTTTTTATTGATTTTAGACAGAGAGAGAGAGAGAGAGAGA
>NW_005308778.1:0-822 GCF_000412655.1 Myotis brandtii
GAGGTTTAGCGGTAAACTGACTCATACTCTCGCATTCTCTCCCTTGTCTGTCACCAGAGAGACATGTGACTAACTGATCAATGACACAGGTATCAGCATGAAAGGGTTGTTGGGTTGAGAAACGAAGTTTTGTTCAACAACTGAGACATTTGCCTGTGAACAACCTGGTCGAGAACCGAACTGATCCTGATGGGAAACATTCGAGAACCGAGGTTTGACTGTATCTCTTTTTCATTCTTGTGCTTGAAGGCAAGGGAGCTGCTAGCACCAGCCCTGGTGATGTCACAGGGTTAACAAGTGAAGAAATCAGGAAACAGCTTGTTTTTCTTCAAGAAATACGCTGGGTGAATTTCTTCAACAAGTTTCAACTTCTGCATTCAGAGAAAATAAGTTCTGTTCTAGTAACCCAACAACAGGAGAGGAAAAAAATTGCCAGAAGGACAGCTAGTAGTTACAAGCATGAACTCCAGAATCAAAAAGCCTGGACTTGAAGTCTGGCTCCACGGCCTATGGCTGTGGTCTAGGGAAGTTGCTCAATCGTTCGTAGCCTCCACTGTCTCCCTGTAAATAGAGACAGTAACAGTACCTAACTCTGGGGGGTCCTGGGAAGATTAAATAAAGTATGCAAAGCACTCAGCCATAGTGCCTGATGCATGGTACAAATTCAGTGTATTTTCACCAATAGTGGTGGTGGAAGAAGGGGCACCAGCGCTGATACTAATGGGAGTGACCTTCTTTAGAAGGAAAGAGTAAATTTCCTTTCCCATTGCATTCGGAAGCAAAGGGCAGCCCGGCCGGCGTGGCTCAGTGGTTGAGTGTCAA
>NW_005308779.1:0-822 GCF_000412655.1 Myotis brandtii
CACTCACTCACTCTCACACAATTTTCCCTGTTATAATTGTGAAATCCAGCCTATTCTTTCTTGTTACGTTGACTTAGTAAAATGGTAATAAATTCTGAGCATCTGGCCTAACAAAAAGCTCCTACTTTCTGACCCAACTTTGAATCATCATCTATCCTGTTAGAAATACAATGCTTATTCTTAAAATGTAGCTTTTTGTTTAAAGGCAGAAAGAATAATATTGTTGAAAATTATAGCTCTACTTTCTCATACTACCTTATATTTGTATATATTTTATAGTTTATAATGGAAGTATTTTTCACATAAGTATTCAATAACCAGATAAAAGCTAGAAAAAAAGAACTGATTTAACAAATGATAAATCAGATTTATACAGTAAATTGGGAAACCACAAGTGTAGTGGGAGTCTAGTTTGTAGATTTTTTTAAAAGAATGTCTTAAATTATAGGTCTTGTTATAAATAACCTGCTCAGATAGATATTTTAAAATCCATAATGTTGGCTCAACTATTTTCATTTGAAATGAAATAATTTTAAAATATTTATACAGGTGTTTAATCAAGAAGGAGAATTCATGTTGAAGTTTGGTTCAAATGGAGAAGGAAATGGACAGTTTAATGCTCCAACGGGGGTAGCTGTGGATTCAAATGGAAACATCATTGTAGCCGACTGGGGAAACAGCAGGATCCAGGTAGATTAAAGTGCTGACTTATTTGTGTTGAGTGATTGGTATTTGTTAAAAGTGGAGGATTAACTGTCCCCAGACCTCAGTGTTTTTCACTCTCATTGGTTAGGTCATGAGACCATAGATAATCTCACAAGA
>NW_005308780.1:0-822 GCF_000412655.1 Myotis brandtii
TTTCCTACCTTGCTTGTCAGCATGAGGTCAAACTGTCTTCAAAGGAAGAAAGTTAAGGAAACTTAATTAGGGTTCTGAAATTCAAACCCAAAAGTACCTTGTAAATTTGATAGCAATCACCAAATCCTTCTCTAAAAAGGAAGTACCACTTTACACTTCCTTCAATAGTTTCCTTGATACCTTCCACAAAACTCATTAATCTCATTAGTCTTTTTAGTTTTTGTCCATCTGATTTCTCATCATTGTTTACATTTTCCTAAATAGTGTTATAAAAAGACACTAAAATCTCTGTGCATATTTGTGGACTATTTGTATTTCTTTTGTGAATTGGTTGCTTTATAGCCTAGGGTCTTATTTTTAAATAGATTGTCATTTTTTTAACTGGTCTATAGGAATCTTTTATATATTCTGGATATTAACCATTTTAAATAATATGCTGCAATTACTTTCTTTTATTTGTCTTAATTATGGCTTCCACCAAAGAGATATTTTACACATTCATGTGCTGAGGACTTACTGATCCCCAGTCCCCCCCTCCCACCACCCTTCCAGCCCCTAGAAGAGGAGTAAATATGGCTCCTGAGACGAGGCTACTAACACCTGTGAAGCCAGGACAGGAGAGTAGACTATGGAGATACTATCATTTATAAAGTTTCAAATAAGCTTGCTTGGGAAACCTGAATTCCTTTTTCATGCACTCATAATTCCCTCCTGGGGAAATCAACAGGATGGTTATTTACATATGCAAATATGTAGCCGAGTCCCAGGCCTGGGAGCAGGGAAGGGCGCAGTGCTGCCCAAAGGCCCCGCGCCTGCCAGGCC
>NW_005308781.1:0-822 GCF_000412655.1 Myotis brandtii
TGTGCATATACTAGTAGTGCTGTGACAGTTGACACACTGTACAAGGATGATTATTATGGATTCTATAATTCTAAAGTGTAATTGAGGAGAATAATCAAATACATACATATAAACAATATGCTAATAAATATAGATATGATAATATGACCCATGTTCCTATTTAGGAATAAATGTTCCATCAGATATTGTTTATTCTCACTGGTCTATATCTTTTGGTTTCTACCACTCCCAATAGCATCTTCTGTTCAAGCCATGTGGAATTTTTCAGGTTTCCCAACTGTACTCTGCTGTTTTAAACCTTCTAGCCTTTCTATATATCATGCTTTTCATGTATTTTCTCCTTGGCAAGTTTGCAGTTATAATTAAATACTATCCTTATATAGAGTTAATTATGCCTTCCATTATTAATGCACTCATCAAAAACATTTTAATTGCTTGTTAGTATGTCTCTTTTCAATATCAAATTGAAAGCAGGGATAATTTATTTTTATCTTTGTACTGTGTGCATTGAACATAATATGGCATTCATTGAATGATGGAAAAATGAATGAATGTATGGAATACATGAATGAATGAGTAATTAATATTATAGGGATGGACCCAGTACAATCAGTGTTAGTGAATGAAACACTAAATGTGTAATGGTTAATAAATGAGTAACACAAATAACTATGAAGAATGTCTCTATTTCCAGTCATAAAAAATAAATGAGGGGCCAAATGGACCTCATTCAGGCATTGCCCATTAGAAATTCCTATTGTTTAGAAAAAGGTGAGTAAAATGCCATTAATTAAAAATCTGAATATTGCACATTAAAAAAAA
>NW_005308782.1:0-822 GCF_000412655.1 Myotis brandtii
ACACACACACACACACACACACACACACGGCACAGAAACACAGACACACAGTGAAAAACATATACAGAGAGATACAAAGACAAACCCTCGAATGCAAGAATATTTCTTTTTTCCTCTAAAACAAACTCTGAACAATAGCCTCTGAATTCATCTGCCCAAACGATAATGTCCCATTTCTCTCAGCCCCAATTTCACCATCTGTACTATTAGGATGACAGTGCTACCCTCCCAGAACTGTGATGAGATGCTGAAATGGTGAAAACCTTCTGAATGGAAAGCGACAGCGATTCCCATGGCCCGCTCCTGTTCCTAAGCACGCGTGGGAATCTGTCTGTGGTGCGATGTATTTCTCCCACCTCCTGGATGGGCGGAGAGGGCGGGGCCTCCGGGGTGTGTGTCAGGGGGGCTTCAATACTGTCAGGATGACCTTTTTTCTCTCTCTCTCCGCATGGACTTCACATATCGGATTTTCTGAGGGGCTGGAGGCTATTCCCAGAAAATAACATGAGGGGCTAGACTATCCAATCGCAGTTCACGATGGATTTCAATGAGGTTTCTGTAAAATAAAAAGCATGGGCAAATTCTCCTTTGCTGTGTTCCCTCTGCCCTTTTGAGGGTCTGCTCTAATCTCTAAGGTCAACTTCGCTAGGAAACCATTGGCAACTACTGCCATCCCTGACCTTTTCCTTCTCTGGCGCATTGGAATATAAATATGATACAAGGAAGGAAGACATCAGAGGATGGAGAATTTTATTCATTGGAAATGATAGGAAAATCCCCCCAGAAAGAGCAGTGAGAGAGACAATGATGATGTGGCCTAGG
>NW_005308783.1:0-822 GCF_000412655.1 Myotis brandtii
CAGTTAGTTCTGACACAGGAGGTCCTAGGCCACACCTTGAGCAGCTTTGCCTCTAGGGTTTTGGGCTTGGGCCTGACGACCCTGTGGCTGGGCCTTGTTAAGAGAGGAGCAGCTTGCGGGTCGGGTCAGGAGGCCTGTCCGGCTGCCTCCTGCATCTGAGCCTCTCGCCTGTCCCTAAGCAGGATGAGCTCCCTGGCCCCGCTGAGCTGGTCCTCTGCCCACTGTGCTCGGTCAATTCCCTGACTTGCCAAGATCTGCAGTTAAGAGCTATATATTCTTAAACTGAGGCATAATGCACATAAAATTCAGCATTTCAAATACACAGTTCAGTGGTTTTCAGCATATTTACTATATTTTGCAACCATTACTGCTATCTAATTTCAAAAAATTTCTATCACCCCAGAAAGAATGGCTCTCATTAGCAGTCAGTCCCAGCTCCCTCTCCTTGCTCAGGCCCTGGCAGCCACCCATCCCCTTTCTATCTGTGTGGATTTGTCTATTCCGGGCTTTCGTATGAATGGAATCACGCAACATGGGTCTTTTTAGTCTGCCTTCCTTCACTTAGCAAATGTTACAAAGTTTGTCCCATTGCTGCACAATAGAGTTTTGCATTCCCTGACTAACGCCCAAGGACACGACTGGCCTTGCATGGTCCTCAGGAAAGCTCCTTCCTCAGGACTTTATCTGACCTTGACTTCCTAGCCCTGCAGCCCATCCACAAGCCTCCACAGACAGCAGCGGTGGCTGCAGGCTGAGTGCCTCCAGGGTCACTGGAACTGAGGAGGAAACTGGTCTTGCAAGGGTGTCAGGCCATAAAAACCG
>NW_005308784.1:0-822 GCF_000412655.1 Myotis brandtii
ATCCACCGAGCCAAACCAGCTAGGGCCCCATCGAGGCATCTTATCTTTTTCACACCCGTGTTTCATCCTCCAGTGTCCCAGGGTCTGTGAGAAAACTTACCTGTAGTTAGTAAGGTGAATAATTGTTAGACAACAGTGGCTCTATTCTCATTACATGTCCTTCCCCACTCGCAATGTGCTCCATGAAACTGGGAGGTCACCTAGCTTTTTTGAGCCTCTACTTTTGACAACAAAGTTCCGATAAGATGGTGTGGCTGAAATGGCGTTAGAAATGAACTGCTATGTAGAAATATACGGTGTATTGTTGTTGTCCCTGTGGCTGCAGTGCCTCCAGGTGCTCTCTGCTGCCCCTGGCCGATAAGGAGGAGGTTTGTGTCAATGACCACGACATCACTTGATGGGTTTGGCTGTCAGCATCGCTGCCATCTGTGGTCCCGCAGCCAGATCTTTACCACACGTGACACTGTTCTTACGCAAGAATTTTGCAAATTCTGTTCCTTGAGACAATATGCCAAGTCCTTCAGCAAAACCAGAGTCTCTCACATCTGCTCTGTTCTTGTGAGTCACTCATTTCGGTGCTTTGCTGACAGAGACGGCCCTGTGCTGGGCGCTGGGCAAACTGGGGGGCCATGTGGGAGTGGGCGCTGCTTTGGGGGAGCTTGCAGGCTGAGAGGTAAGAGGTGATAACCAGAGGTCCTCATTGTGTTAGGCTGAGGTGACGGGTAGGAGGCTAGGATGCTAGGGGGGCACAGAGTGGGGGGCCTGCCCCTGTCTGAGGGCCAGGGAGGGTCTCCTGGGAGGAGAAAGCTGAGCTGAGAGGAA
>NW_005308785.1:0-822 GCF_000412655.1 Myotis brandtii
TTTTTTTTTTACTGTTTACTGTAGAAAAGTGATAGATTCTTTTTGAATTAGCATAAATTTAATGAAATATCAATAAAAAATTAAACATCTTTTGGGAAAACTTAATATAATGATTTTAATGTTTACTTGATGGACTAAAGTCATAAGAAAAGCCAAAATTTTTTTGAAAAATGATAGTAAATGGGGTTGGGGAAGGACTACTGCCACATTTCCAGTTGCATTATTCATTTTGGTTCTTAAAACTATAAGCAAACTTTTGATGAAAAAGGCAGAGAATAGATGTCTTCATTTATCAAGCATATCTATTTGGCTCAGAAATTAAAATGGGTTATCAAGGAGTCTGGTCATGGATTGTTTAGAACAGTAAAAGGTGAGATTAGACCAAGACAAAAGGTGAAGGCAGGGTTGTGATTTACTAGTTGCCTGATTCCAACACAAATATTAGATGCATCTAGTTATAGTGTTAGGTAGGGATGACTCAGGGGTGAAATTCACCTGGAGCATTTAGTCCAGGGAGGAAGGAAGTTCTGCTACAAAACATTCTCGAATTTCCTATTCCACATCACATCTTGTTTTCCTTAGAGTAGAGCCCTCATCCTTTGATCCACAATAACAACATCTACAAAACTAGGCAGTCAGATGCTTGAAGAGATTTAAGAAGAGGAAAAGGGCAGAGATTTAGACCAACAGAACTAAAGGAAGGTTTCTGAGAGCGGACTTCTTATATCACTGGCCCAACTGAGTCACATGTTACACTGAGCTGCCAAGGAAGACCATACATTTTGCCTTACTCTGAGAACCAGGTGCCCACCTAAAATTCTG
>NW_005308786.1:0-822 GCF_000412655.1 Myotis brandtii
AGAGTATGAGCGATGCAGATGGGCTCGGGATGTTTATGAAACCTCTTTCAGTGGATGCTTGGGAGGAAAGCCTGATAGGATTGCATTCAAGAGGGAATGGGAAGAATGGGAAATGAGCCACCGTGTTTAGTCAAGGTTTTATAGACGTTCTCAGTAGAGGAAGGCAGAGATGTGTTCTGGTAGCTGGGAGGGAATGTGAGGTCAAGTGAGGGTTTTATTTTAAGATCTAGCATTTTTGTATGCAGATGTGAATGACTTAGAGAGGGAAATTGAAGATGTAGGGGAGAGAGGAAACAATTGCTGAAGTAGTGTTCTTGAGTTGGCAAGAGGGCTGAGACCTTCCACACAAGTGAAGGGCTTGGCCTCAGCTCAGAGGCCAAGAGTTTACCCAGAGCTACAGGAGGGATGGTGGAGAATAAGGCACACACACCAATCTTTATTTTTCTATTACTTCTGTTTTGTCAGTGGAAAAGAAAGCAGGCTCATCATCTGAGAGAGAAGATGGGGAGGAAGTGTTGGAGGTTTGAGGAGAGAGAAAAAGATGCAAACTAGTCATTTTAGAGAATAGGCGAATGAATGAGCTATAGAAATATAGTTGAATTGCCTGGAGGCTGTAAGGGACCATTTAAGAATAGTGAGCGTCATTATAGATCAGTTATTTTCTTTGTATGCAACATACTCCCCCTCACATCCCCTTCACAATTTCTTTCGCTTGTTCTTCCTCCCTTAGGAAAGTAAATTAGTGGTTTTCTCTTTTGAATTTCCAGAACAGCTTACACACACCTTTATTATTGCACTCTTCAATAGCCCACACTTATGTCT
>NW_005308787.1:0-822 GCF_000412655.1 Myotis brandtii
TGATAAAGAGTAATAACGTAACCAAAATACATGATTAGATTTAAAGAAAGGAAAATTGATGTGAAATATGGTATTTATTATATTACGGTTAAATGCTAATTTCTTCCACTTCGGTATTTTTAGCTTCTGTTAATTGAAAGGTATGGATTACCTTGGTTGCTAGTCCCTAAGAACAGTAACGACACCTTAGAGTAGACTAACAGGAGGTGAGGAGGCCTGAGAATGTAACTTTCCCCTTTAACTAGCATTGCCAGGTACCAAAATAAAGATTTAGTAGTCATTTAGCAAAGGTTAAATAAGCCACTTAAAATGGATTTAAAATGACAAAACATTGTATGATATGTAGCCTTCTCAGATAGACGTTTACAATAGAAAGACTTAGCAGTTCGAATGAGACTACTGGCGGCTAAACACATCACATTTGCAAAGGGGAGAGATCTCCTCATAGAGGAGCAACAGGCAGGCTGTCCTGAGATCACACAAGTCCAAGGGGATGCACGGTGGGCAGAGAGCTGTGGCCCAGAGACAGCGGGCACCGCAGGGCAGGCCGGGGAGCTGCTGGCCCTCGCCCCTGCCCGAGCACGCAGAGGCTCTGTGAGCTCGGGAATGAAGCCACCGCGTCGGAATGACCGCAGCCCACTCCCAGCAGAGCCTCCCACAGCGTGCCTGTGTGCGCATCCTTCGGAAGAATAAGCTGATAAATGGAATCTGCTCTTTGAAGAGATTCCCTGTTGCTCTCATCTTCTAAAGCATGAGAAGGCTGTAATAGTTTACTCACAGGAGACTTTAGAGTTTGTTTTCATGCGTGAGGCACTGGGTAGG
>NW_005308788.1:0-822 GCF_000412655.1 Myotis brandtii
CCCCCCTTCCACACGCACCCTCTTGTCCTTGGGGGTGATTATCGCCTCTTTATTCTCCTCTGAGACCAGTACACAGGTGCTGTAGGAGGACTGGAGCATGTTGATCACCAGGGAGTTGGACAACACATCCAGTTTCTTCACCTCATCCCCTGTCACGTTCACACTTCCCGCAATCCCATACCTAAGAAGACACACACAAAAAAGTTGACATCACTGAAGGATCCTGAACTCCAACAAACAAGTCCCGACACTAACACAGCACAGTATGTCTACCTTTTCCTTCGTGGCTCCGGGGTCTCCAAATGATAAACACAGCCCGAGTATGGCCTGTCCCACAGCACTGATCCTCAGCCTTGCTTCCTGTACACCTCCAGGGTATATTGTCCCGGTCCCTGTTCTCCCAACATGCTAACCAGAATTCAGTGTTACTAGTTTACAACCCTGCCCTGGGCTCCCGCTGCTGAGGAGTTAGAGCTCTAAAGTCAGACAGCCCTCTAATTAATGATCCAAAAAAGTGAAGAACCACGACTTTCCAGCCCTGGAATTTCAATATTTATGATTCAATATCCTCAAATAGTGGCCTGCTGGGATGAATTAAAAATCACCCTGCTATAGAATGGTTTTACTTGAATAAGAAGGAAATTTGGAGACAGACTTAACTAATTTAATATGGTTTTTCACTATCTCTTTTCAAACAATATCAGAAAAAGCACGACTATATAATTCTATGTAGGGTTTTTGTGTTTTAGAGTATTAATATGCAAAGGTCTCAGACCTGCCACCCTTACGGGAGGGATCCTTCTAATATCTGAGTCAGATCAC
>NW_005308789.1:0-822 GCF_000412655.1 Myotis brandtii
CGGCTGTGTGGCGGTCGTGGAGGAGGAGGAGGAGCGCAGAGCTAGAATACAATTCTTGTCCGCATTTGTTGTGCGGTTACAGCCTTTGTGCTCGGACAGTTGATTTCCTAGAGGAGATCAGCAAGCAAACTCGATGCCCTTCCTCTCTCCCTCCATCTCTCCACGGAGGCTGCGAGCTCCTTGGGCTGAAGGCACCTGAGACATTGAAGGGAGACGTCAAGCGAGAATCTGCACTTGGATCCTCCCGGCTTGTCAGCACTGAGTCCCCGTGGCTCTCACGCCCCCTGTGCTTTGCTCCGTGGCTCTGCCGTGCTCCGCCCTCCTCCCGGGACGGTGTGGACCCCGCTCATCGGAGGGAAACCTCCCGACCAGGCGGCCTGAGCCCGCGTCAGGTTGCCCTGCGAATTCTTGCTGACGTGGCCTTGCAGACCGGAGCCACCCAGTTCCACACCGCCTCCTGCTCATGGCTGTCTCCCTACAGGACCAGGTCTCCCCGGGGGCGAGGGCTCTGCCTTGTTCTGTCATGTGATGGGGCGGGGAGCACGCTCAGCAGACGCCCCGAATGAGTGGGCGCGGACGACCTTTTTCTCCTTCAGAATCTGCGTCCTGGAATCACACCCTTGCCCGGTGCTCTCTGGCCTCCGACCCGCGTGCGGACGAGAACGTAATGAATCCCCCCTGCTCCTCTCTGCTGTGCTGTCCTTCCTCTCCTGGTCTCGGGCCGGCCTGGGAGGGAGGGAGAGCCATGAGGAGTGTGTGTGACTTCAAGTCAGAAAACCTAAGGTCCGGCTCTGTGCACCTTCCACGTGGTTCTCTTGCCCA
>NW_005308790.1:0-822 GCF_000412655.1 Myotis brandtii
CCTTCTGGATTCCCCATCCCCAGCTCAGCCTGCCCCCCAAGCCCTTCTCGGCCTTTCTAGGAACGAGGACTCAGGTGAAGTTCACTTAGAATAAAGTGACTGCGCTGGGCTCCGGCGTCACCACCACCCACGTGGGTCTTCCCAGACAGAAATGGGAGTTTCCCTGACTTTCCTGAACCCTGGCACCACTCTGTCCCTCCTCACAGCCACAGGGGCCTAGAATCAGATGGATCTACCTGCTAGTCCATCCTTCCCAGGGGTGTCCCAGAGGAAGCTGACTATGACTCTGAGAGATGACAGCCCTCTCGCAGGGTCCTAGAGCCCAAGCTGTAAAGGCCAGAGCATTGGCACACACTTCTGTCCCTGGAGAGCCGGGCAGGTGCTCACCAGGTCCTCAGCTTTTCGGGGGGTGGAGGGGCGCAGGTAGGAAGGGCCCACCTTTAACAGCACCGAGCAGTGGCTAACAACGGAAGAAAATGATATGCTGGCTGCTGAGAGCACAGGGTTGCTCAGCTAGGTAGCCAGCAACCTTGAACACAGTGTTTTTCCTTCTTCATTCATTTTTTTTTCCTTTCCAGCAGGCCTAGCTACAAGGCAGCATTGCTTAAGCAGAAGCCACCGAATGCCTGAAAAACAGGGCTGGCCTATATGGTTAATAGAGTGGAAGCTTTGTCTTAGCATGTTTCCTTTTGTGCTTTAATTGGCACGTGTTTATTCCCCATCGCATTATCTTTTCTATTTATCATTTGAAGAGTCCAGCCACAGAGTATAAATCCAGAGCAAAACACCTTGGGAAGCTGATTATGTGCTGAGAAACTCTAT
>NW_005308791.1:0-822 GCF_000412655.1 Myotis brandtii
GTCAGGGCAATTAGTTTCCTTTTTAATCTGCACATCCCTCTGCTATTGTTTTCAGACAGTTTCATTTTTAACTGAGCAGCTCCTATAATTTGTTCATAGGAAGTTCAGATTCCTTTTAATAACAGGTAAGAGGTGGAACCTAATTTGAAGCTGGCACCAAAGAAAGATCTCTACTTACTAGAAAATGCCAAAAAATAAATAAATAAAAATCGCATAGTAAATGAGGTTGCTAGAATTAGCAAATAAAAATATGGGATTCCCAGTTAAATTTGAATTTCAGACAAATAACAGCTTATTTTTTAGCAATATTTGGAACATATTTAATGTGACAATTATTTGTGCATTATCTAATATTTAACTTTAACTGAGCATTCTGTATTTTATCTGGCAACTCCAATAGCAAGTAATTCTAACCCCACAGTGACACCTAAGGGATGGATGCTTAGAAAACAGTATAATTGTGCAGACAGTTTAATTCCTTCAAGTGTTCCTCCAAAAATTACATACAGTACTCAAAGTGTGCCAAAAACAGAAGACTGTGATACTGGGACAGAGAAGAAATTCTCAAACAAAAATGCACATATCAAACGAAATATATCACAAAGTCTTCTGTTTTTTTGTAAATATATTTTCATGCTTAATTCTTTAATCCAACTGGAATTGATTTTTGTTTGTGAGAGAGAAATCTTATTCTGCCTTTTTCTACATGGTTAGGCAGTTTTCCAAGCATCTTTCATTAAATCCTTCTTCCATTAATGTGTAATGCCCACTGATTTATAATACCATATGTTATACATCTTCCTCTTTTCATGGATCTATTTG
>NW_005308792.1:0-822 GCF_000412655.1 Myotis brandtii
CTAATAAAAAAGATTCACAATCAAATGGTTTGGTAAGTACCACACACCATCCTGACGGTACTACATTAAGTATTAGTGATTTCCTGAGGAAGTTTGCTGTCTTTTCACTCAGATGCTCCTAACAGTTAGAGCTAACCTTGCAGCAATGAAAACTTATCTTTATTGTCAGATTCTGAAGTTCATAGGGCCACCTGGAAGGTCTGGGGGAAGAGAATTACAGGGCAGCAGGAGCTCAGGGGTGCACAGAGTCGGGAAACTGGAATACGACAAATTGCATTTTGTCTCCAGTACAACAGCAACAGAGGTCTCCGAAAGGCAAGAAATCTTCAAAATAAACCTTGTTAGGGCATGTGCACCAGTCAAGCCTGATGCTCCTTGACAATACCTGCTACGATACTACCAGGTATTTGCTAAACCTTTTTCTAATGACTTATGGACCTTTCTAAAACTTAGCCCCGCATCAGCAGCATGACTCCCAGCCACGGGGATGAGCATTCTTGTGAATACCTGAACTTGAATGTATCTATACTGCCAGTGGCTTCACTGAGCAAGAACAGGAAACACAGAAGCTAACTTGACCTCGCTGCCGAAAGGAGTCCTTCTTGCTTGACATGAGCATAATCCTACTGTCCACTGACAGTGATTAAAATCAACCTGGGGGAGGCTGGGCTGCACTGATCCCCTCACCTGCTGAGATGGAACCTCAGAGCTCAAATAACCTGCTGGTGGCGCCGAGTCATCATCCGCCCAGGACCTCCAGTGCTTGGCTGCCCGGGAACGGCCTTGTAGACCAGTGATGGCAAACCTATGACACGCGTGTCA
>NW_005308793.1:0-822 GCF_000412655.1 Myotis brandtii
GCCATTTCACTGTCTGATACGATTGTGACTACTTTAGATACTTCTAAATAAGATAGTTTTAGATGAATGGCATCATGCAGAAACAAAAGACCTGTAGTAGAGAATGTGGAGAAATTTGGATCCCTGGTCCCTGTTGGTGGGAAGGCAAATGGTGCAGCCACTATGAAAAAAACGTGCGGAATGTCCTCAAGAAATTCTAAATAGAACTACTATATGATCCAGAAGCAATTCTTTTGGGTGAACACTTGTAGGTGTTCACCCAAAAGAATTGAAATCAGGGTCTTGAAAAAATATTAACATTCCCATGTTCATAGCAGCATTTATTCATAGTAGCATCTATTCAATAGCCAAGACATGAAAAAAAGTAAATGTCCACTGATGGTTGAATGGATAAAAACAATGTGCTACATACATACTATGGAATATTATTCAGAGTTAAAAAATGAAGGAAATCCTGAAATGTGTGGCAACATGGATGAACCTGGAGGACATTACGCTAAGTGAAATAATTCAGTCACTGAAAGACAAATACTGTCTGGTTTCTCTTGAGTTTAGACATATAGAGAAACTTCTGGGAGACGAGTGGGTGAGGTGGCCAGGTGGGCAGAGTTGGACACCAGAATTTGCATTACAGAAGAGAACAGTGAGGAAGGCTGAATCAGTTTGCTTTAATTTCTGGGCATCTGAAGCAATTCAAAAGGGTTTGCACAACTAAGAAAAGTGATGATTACACGCATCAAGAAGTCCCAAGGAATTGGGACTCTAAGGAGAAGGCTTGTTAACTCAGCTGCTAAGGATAGCAAGTAGGGGCGCATTTCCGCT
>NW_005308794.1:0-822 GCF_000412655.1 Myotis brandtii
TTAAGATTAGACAGTGCCTTGCACCTAGTAGGTACTCAGTGCACATTTGACTGACTAATTAATTAGGACTGAAATAATTAGTTTGCCATTGGTGATCTTGGTGCTAGCTTGGGTTTCCCTAGAAGCAGACCCTGAGACAAGAATTAGTTTATTTGAAAGGTAAAGGAACACTGGGAGGTAGTGAAACAGGGCTGGGGAACAGCCAATAAATGGTAAGTTATCAAGCCAGCAACCACTGTGGGCAATTCAAGCTTAATCTCATTGGAAAAGCTCTGGAAGTGGGTGCAGAACACTCAGCTCATAGTTACCACTCTCAAGGAGTGAGGGAGCTGGGGTACATATGTACCAACTGCTGCAGGTTATTGGCTGCTCTTAGCAGGCATTAATTCACTGGCATTTCCAGCCTGCTGCTTGGGCAGCAAAGCAGACTCTGGTTATACAAGGAAGCAAACGAATGCAGGTACTGGCAGTTGGAAGTCTGGTCTACACTCAAGTGCTAAGGCCAAGTATACGGACAGGGCAGTAACAGCACCTGTAACTCTTGGTATCTGCAGTTTCAGTGGGAGAAGATAGACTTTTGTGGATTGGTAGTAATATGGAGGTGAGAAGTAGAGATGATGAGTGTATTTCAAGATGTGTAACCAAAAAAAGAAGATAAAAGCTAAGTCAATAGGTTGCCTCAGTGGAGGCCAGGAAAGAAGGGCAGGATGAATGGGAGATCAGAACCTCCCAGTGATGTTCATTGAGGAAACTCACAACATTTTCACATTTTTAGTGAGGGTGAGAAGTCGCACTTCAGGGTCCTTCTTCAGTTCCCTTGGA
>NW_005308795.1:0-822 GCF_000412655.1 Myotis brandtii
TCGTATTAACATTCAAGATGTTAAATCTTCTACACATATATTCAAGTTTTCTTTTTCTCCTACCCATTAATTTTATCCACAGTCTTCCAAGTAACTAATTGAAGTATATTATTATAAGTATGCAAATCATCAAAGCTCATAAATATTCAGTCAAAAAGGAGTTGGCATATATACAGCCATAACACCAAAATAAAATACCACACTTAACTCTATGGCTCATACTCAACTTATTTTGAATTTAGTCCCAACAAAAAAGCAGGACAAGGGAAAAAAAAGTGTTAAGAAATTTTCTTCACCAATTAAATAATTTTACATGACAGGTGAACCAAAAAAGCAGCTTGCCGAAAGTATTAATGTACTTAAAGAAGCAACAGGGTGATCTGGGGAACAGATGGGGCTCCAAGATATATAAATTCTTATCCCACTGGTGCTTTAATTGTGTTAGTTACTTCAGACTTATGTGTATATATAATCTTTTATCAATACACTGCCTTAGAACGCAACTTTTCTTGGAAACTATAAATATCCATCATTCTGAATAGCTAAAACATTAAACTTTATGGTGACTCTCCTCCATGCCTTCATGTTCTATTCCTGTCCTACAAAGTAGAATTTAATTATAAGAAAGACATTGTCTTTCAATGAAAATAAGTCAACTGACATGCAGGCAGTTAATGAAAGCATTAAAAACTTGCAAATTAGAACAAAGAGAAAAAAGGCAGTTAATGAAAGGTCTGTCCAAATAACTCTTGTTTCAAATTATTTAATTATACTATTAGAAATGTACTTCCTCAAAATATTTAGACCTTACACTTTATAAAA
>NW_005308796.1:0-823 GCF_000412655.1 Myotis brandtii
ATGCAAGTAACCGCCTCATATTATCAGGTATACACTTACTGAAATGTTTGAGGGTATCCATGACTGAAACCAATTTCTGGACTACCAATAGAATCTTTTGAAGTCTATCCCTGCATGCAATTCTTGGAAACATTTCTATGTTTGGTCCATATTAGGATAAAAGAAGAAAGCATATATCTCACGCAATACCTTAAAATGTTAATACTAAAATTGAAAAGAGTGAACCATATGGGTTAAAAATGTACATAATGCTTATACAAACATTTACTCTATGATGACCTGTCACTGACAACAGTAATAAATGAATGATGTAATTCGATAAGACCCCTAGATATTAGCATATGATTTACATGAAAATCAGGCTCAGTTAAATCTCTTGGGAACATGTGTGAGCTTTTTCCCTCTGTACAAATGGCAACATTTCCAATGGAAATATGAAGAGCACTGCGGACACCTTAGGTCCTTACCGCTCTCTTACCCCCAATGTTTGCATGTTTGTGGAAACACCCTTGATCTCATGGGGCCTCATTCTTCTGATCTGTAAATAATTTGTTAGGTTCAAACTATGAGACCCTGAAACCAAGAAGGTTGCGAGTCCCCACCTGTGCTGAACATCTCAAAAGTCGAGATGAAATCCCACATGCATCCTTGGTTAGGCCGGAAAGGCTACATGCCAGTGCTTTTGATGAAACCAAAGCAAGTAGCCCCGTACGTTGTGATCTGAAGCACAGTGGCTACAAATAAACGATGGCATAGGTAGGCGGAAATAATATCAAGGAAATGAGCAAAGTATCTGATGGGTGGACTATAACTGTAACAATAA
>NW_005308797.1:0-823 GCF_000412655.1 Myotis brandtii
GGAGAGAACATAGCCTTTTCTGCATAGCTGTTTCAGTTTGGCAACTGTGATAGTTTTACATTCCAAAGCATTTTACAAGCATCGAGATGAAAGGGGATGCAAAAATAAGAAGAGACAGGAAGCAATAAAAACAGGAAGCAGAGACTTAAAAGGCGCACTAGTTGGAGGCCCTAGATTGAACCTCAGTGGCAGTCAAAGGCATCACTTTCTGTTGGTAAAACATGAGCTCACAACGATGAAATTCCGTCTCAAAAAGATAAGGGGGTAGATGATGGAAAGTTTTCCATTTTGAAACAATTTTTAAATGGTAGTGCTTTGGACTCTGTCAAAATAAGTGCAGTGTTTATGTGAAAATTATTGTTTTCACTTGAACCTTGAGTTATGGATTAAAAAATCACCTTTCATAATTCTTCCAATGATAGAAATGCTTGGTCATGAAAGTTTATATCAGTTTCCTTCTTTACCAGGCATCTGAGTCAGCCAGTGGGTCCTTGTTGGAAATGAGCAAGTCTTAAATTTCTCCTCTTTTACAATGAATTATGCATTTGTCAATTAATCATTAATAAGACTATCTGAGGTCTTTAAGAAGTCCATTAACAGACTAAAGCCACAGTATATTATTTTGTATTAATGATTTTTAAAAACTGCACACATGCCTGGCTAGTTTTCTCAGTGGTTAGAACCTTGGCCCACACACCAAAGGGTCATGGGTTCGATTCCTGCTCAAGGGCACATACCTCAGTCGCAGGTTCAATCCCCAGCCCCAGTCCATCTCTCTCTCTCTCATATCAATATCTCTCTCTCTCTCTCTCTCTCTCTCTCT
>NW_005308798.1:0-823 GCF_000412655.1 Myotis brandtii
ATGATTCCACTTATATGAAATATCCAGAATAGGCAAATCCATAGTGACAGAAAGTAGGTTAGTGGTTACCAGGGGCTGAGAAGAGGTGGGGAATGGGAGTGACTGCTTAATGAGTACAGGGCTTCTTTTGGGGTGATGAAATTATTCTGGAAGTAGATAGTGGTGATGCACAATGTGAGTACTAGTATATTAAAATTTCTGAATTATATACCTTAAAATGATCAAATGGTGAATTTTATCTCAACTACTTTTCTTTTTTTTTTTTTAAAGAACCTATCAATGAAGTCCTTGGGAGGACATGTGGGTCTTGCACGCCTCCCCTAAGAATCCCCTCCCACCGCCCCTCCCACCCCAGATCCTCCATTTCTCGAGTAGGAAGCTTCCAGAGAATGAAGCCACAAGTTGCCATATGCTTCCTGGAGTTCAAACAGCATAGGGGCTGGAGCTCAGATCTCCATACAGTGAGAAACCCTGGGTGAGAGATGGTTCTACCATAAATCGTAATAAATCAACTGGAGCAGGCTGTTGCAGGAACAGAATAGGCAAAGATGTGTCTCCTATGGGCCAAGACTCCCGTCACATTGTAAAAACCCTACCAAGAGTGCCATCCCAGGGTGGGGACACCTCAACAGAGAGCTCCGTGTGCAACAGCTGTCTCCTGCAGAGCTAGAGAGCCCAGTGAGCGCTGTCTCTGAAGAACATCAATGTGCCCCCAGGTTAAAAAAGAGACAACATTAGACATCTGCTGGTGTGCCAACCACACCTCAGTAGAGGATGCATACTATAGTCAAGTGAGATATGGCATATGAAAGCCCCTCACAGG
>NW_005308799.1:0-823 GCF_000412655.1 Myotis brandtii
TTCCTCTCTGAAATCAATAAAAATATTTATAAATAAACAAATAGTTCATAAGAGTTTTGGAAAATGATACAGTAGCAAACAATTATTGTTGCCTTAGAAAGTGAATGATTATGACCCTGGGCCAGTCACACCTAGTGGCTCTCTTCCTACCAACTAAATAGGAACAATTAGTCACCACTTTTGCCTGTAAATTGGATGTTAAAATAGATCACGTGCTATGAAAAGTGTCCACTTGTGTAGGATTATTGTATGTATTCTATTCAAAATTAATTTATTATCATTAAACATAAAAATATCCGGTTGTCCTTGAACACCTACAAGGAAATGCGTGTGTTTGACGTGGAGCAGTGAAGTCGCCTTAGCGATTATTAAATGCACAGGCCGTCACACCACCGAGCAAATGTCGAGTACAATGGGAGAGCTGTGTTTCTGCCAAACTTACTTTTCCCATAATTGTTACTAACCCACATTTTATTAACAAATGGCCATTCCCCGTGAAGGTCAGTAAGCAGTTCAGAGACGTTGGCGATGTTCCAGACAGTGGGAAAGGAAGCCTGGGACACTGGCTTCTAGTGCGCTGCTCGGGTGCTGAGGGGCTGGGTGAGCAGGAGCCAGCAGCGGCCCTTCCTAACTCGGGGAGCAGCTTCTTTCTTCCCTCAGCCGCCAGGCTGGTGGCTCACTGTCCTCTCGCAGCCGTGGGCGGCGTGTGCATGGCCCATCATGCTGAGATGGAAGGGAGAGACGGGAGAAGGCCCCCTGTCCCGGGCCTCGGAGGGGAGAGGCGGAGATCTGACCTGCCATGGGAGGGGACTGACTTCTAGGC
>NW_005308800.1:0-823 GCF_000412655.1 Myotis brandtii
TTTAGTTGAAAGGGCAAAAGCACCACAAAGCTGGTCAGTTATTGCAGCTTATACATTTATCTCTTTAAAATGATTAATGCTGAATAGTTTCACCAAATAAGTAGCTTTTTGTTTTATGGAAAGTCTGGGTGAGTGATTTTGTTGCTTCTTAACTGCAACCTGTTAAAATTCAACTCAGGGCAGTAAATGTAAACAGAGGGGCAGATGCTGAGGAAGGTCCAGGTGATATTTCCTAAGAAGGGGTTTCTCAAGATGAACAATCCAAGGGCAGATCTTTCTTCTCACACAGTAGAAAGGGGTAGTTCATAGGAACTGTACGTAGGTAGATATTGGAGTTATATAAGGAAAAGAATGAATTAGTAGGAAGTTACAAAACTTTACATAATGTCAAAAAGATACGTAATCTTCACAAATAAGTCTTCTTTAAAGCATTAAGTTGAAAATAAAATGGGTGTTCTTAATATCTAAATTTTTATTCTAAATTAATACTTCTTTTTCTCATTATGCCTATCCTACGTTGCAGTCTGATAACTTTGTGTTTGCTGCTTTAAAAACATAAGCAAGGATCATCCTTTTTAGTTTGATTATCAAATAATCCCTTGAAACTTAAGTCAACTTGATTTTCTGCTTATGCAAGGAGATGCATACATTTTTAAGAAAATCGCTGAATGACCTCAAACAGGGACACTGACACTAGACTATGTTCTAGGTTTGATTTTTTTTCTGAAAAAAAAAAATACGCATCTCATTTCACATAATATATTTTACAAAGCCATGTTAAATAATGCTATGAAATTGCCATGAGTATTTTTCAGTGGTGGGT
>NW_005308801.1:0-823 GCF_000412655.1 Myotis brandtii
TCTTTGGGAACGACACCCAAAGGGAAGAGGGAGGTGGGAAGAGCCTGGAGTCAGATGGTGCCTACCCCCCTAATTCATCTGAACTCAGATGGGTCCATTGGAAGCCTGAGGACCACAACCTGTCCAGGCCACAGGCTCCGGCCCAGGCCTCCCCGCTCCTTTGAGAGTCTAAAGAACCCAGCAAGCTCTAGTCACTCTTCCTCTGTGGGGAGAACCTCATATTTTCCCCTTAAGAAATGGGTGTTGACATGTCTTCACATTATTAGAGAAAATGGCCAGCCCAGAAGTAAACCACCACTTTTATTTATGGTACATTTCCCAGAACTCAGAGAAATGCCATGCTTTTCTGCATAGACCTCGGACCAAAACATAATGCATCACAATACATCAAACAGTACAGTCCATAAAACTCGCCCTACCTTATAAAAACAATACAGGGAATCACTCACTCTTTATATGAATTACTTAAGAACATCCCCGCTGTCCACATCCTTTCAAAAAGACTTCTCTTTTCCTTGGGAAGAACTGTTTCTATGCAGTGGCTGCTGAAACAATTAAAATGGGAAAGAGAGAAGTAATAACTAACCCCTCTATGGGAGAGAAACCCATCCCAGGTCACCTTGGAGCAGAATGCGTTCTAACCATGAACTGTCTTCTTGTTGAAGTTCAATCTTTCAACGTGGGTGATAGAAATAGAGCAATATCGTAAACAGCCTAAGGACAAAGACCATACCTAGTTTTGCTCAGCATTGTACCCATGGCACATAGTAGATGCTCAATAAATACCAGTTGAAAAGGGAGGGAGGGAGGAAGACTGGGAAGG
>NW_005308802.1:0-823 GCF_000412655.1 Myotis brandtii
CTCGGAATGTGGTACATCTATGAACTGTCCCATTCTTCAATACCTCCACGCAAAAGCAGAACACATCTTAGATTTTCAGAAAAGAATTTATGTTCTAGGGAACACAGTCACCATCTGTGTTGTTTCAGGTATTGTCATGGGAACCTATTGTTGATACTCTCATCAGAACCAAGCCAGTAAAAAGTACTGTGAAGGGCCTAGAGGTAATGGCACCCCAGCATCAGCAAACATCCTTAGCTTCTAAATCCCACTTTCCAAAGGGAACCAGGGCTCTTTGGAGGAATGGATGCTCCCAGATCTGGGGCAAGGAAAGTACCAGGTGAATCTGGAATATCTTGTGGTGCCAGAAGTGAGGACATGCTCAAAGTATAATAGGAATGTGTTGAAAGCACACAGAAGCCAACCTGAAGATGTTATAAATGGCCAAATCTAGAACAATTTGAGCAACAAAATCAACAATGATAATGTCAACCGTAAATGAAAAATAAAAGGGAAAACATAACAATGATAAGAATGGGTTATGACCTATAGAATAGTCTAAATATCCCTGAGTCCATACAAATATAAAAAGCCAAATAAATACATAATTGGAGAAGGGAGCACTTTTTCTTGCACTGGGTTTCCAATTAATAAATGTAGAAATAATGGAGTCAGAAGATCATCAAGGGGCAAACATCATTGTAACAGTTATTTCAGGGAAGCTGCTGCAATGGTGGCTAAAATTAGTGGAAGAACAATGAGAAACAGGGTGTTGACTCAGCATCAAAGTTAAAAATAACTTGGTGATGGAGAACCTAGGACAGTGGTTCTCAACCTTCTTAAT